>NC_056736.1:539716976-539886976 GCF_019279795.1 Protopterus annectens
CCAACCAACACTGGCCAATTAGCGTAGACAGAGAGAAATTCTCTGAATTCCAAGGTCTAGATGTACAACACTGAATAAATCAAACATGCAGCTATAAATGTGATAAATATAGGAAGAAATACAGGAAAATGTCAACTAATGTTATAGTCTAAAATGTCATATACCAATCTCTGTTTTTTCCATGATTCTGATAGTTCAAATTTCAGTATTTTACAGTATTTGTCATAGAAAAAAAAAATTGATGACCTTGGAAATATTTAGTACAAGAAAAAAATAACATTGTCTAATAAAAAAAATATAAATGGGCAAATTACAAAGAATAGTGAACAGAGTTGTAATGCAGCTCTGATACTGTAGTTTGAGCTCAGTTCACTGGCTGGGCTTACATTCAACTGCAAATCATACAGTTAATATGAAATATTTCTTGATTATGAGCACCACTGCAAATTAGCTCTGTAATAAATGTGTTTTCCTCAGAACTGAATTAATGCAGCAGTAGTGTTCAATGTCAAAAGAAGGATTTAAATTTCAATTCAGTACCTGCATGGAGCACACCAAAAGATGCAGAAATAATTTCATACTTCAGATGTTTCTAAATAAGTAATGAACAAGCATGCACTTTTGTATATAAGCAGCAACTCTGGGAATAACACGAGACAATGTACTACCAGGTAGTAATTAGTTAGAAATGGTGCTCCTTTTCCACATTACAGTCAGACTAATGCTAAGGAACAGCATACTTAGCAGTGTAATACCAAGCAATATTCCTTTACAAATTGTGTTTTTATGTGTCTAATTCAATGCCAAGGGCTACGTCTGAGCAATAAGCCTAAAATAGTGATCAGCAGCGAGTTAGCATCAGGCACTTAAAGCCTGTGTTAAAAAAGTATTTGGATTCTGGAAGCATTAGTAAGGGACACAGAAGTCTGAATGGAAAGGAAGCATTCATTTAGGCTTATTACCTGTCAGTTTTTAAGCAGGACAGTCTAAACTTGGACATCTTTGTTGAAAAAACAAAGCATGAAAAATAGCAATTGCCCCACTTTCAGACAAGAAATGTTTTGCAGAAAACATGATTCTATATATGAAATACCTCAATGATAGAAAAACTAGAAACAACTACAAACTCCAAAACTGAGCTTTTATTTAGTTGTCAATTGAAACCTAGTACTTTGCATGGAATGTGGGTATGGTTTGTCGTTCAAAATCACACAATGCTGTAAAAAAAATCTCACTTTAGTCTTTGAACATTTGGAATTTGATGAACCTTAAATTCATTAATAAGAATAAATGCTCTTGCCAAGGACTTATGAGGATAGGAGATAAAGACAGAATACGCAGCTCGTAGCTAAACAGAGAGCTGTATCTGTGGGAAGAGGCGCTGTCCATGGTACTAAAAACATGATCCAGCTTCTGGGTTTTTTTTCTTCTAAAAGAGAGCTGACTTCCTGAGTGGGAATGTTAAAGGATCATTTATGCTAGGTTCAAAGGTCATGACTTTGATTTTCATACTGTGCAGTTATATGTATATTTTAACAACAGAAATATTGTGCATACCTGAACTTTGTAAGAACCTGGGCTGTAAGTCATACCATGACAATGACTATATTGGGTAAATGTGTAAGTGTAACCTTCCTCATTTTATTCTGATCTCTGCAGAAGTTACTAAAGATGGATATGGATGCTGTGGCTGGATACTCATAATGGTTTCTTTTCTGTTCACATTCTGTACCTTTCCAGTCTCCATCTGGTTCTGCTTCAAGGTAAGATGAGCAACAACACATCACTATCTAATGCATTTATGCATGCATACGTTCCATATGTTGCAGTCCTGTTCTTATGAGCATAATTTTATCGCTGCTTTCAGATTGTCAATGAATATGAACGAGCTGTTATATTTCGACTTGGTCGACTAGCATCTGAAAAACCAAAGGGGCCAGGTAAAGCAATTGCATGATTTAAAGTTTTATTTGTGTTGCTTACAGTTTAGTGCTGTTTTACAATACTGTATTCTTAAATTTACTAAAACATGTATGAAAAATGTTTAAAAAAATGATGTCTGGAAGTGACACATTTTTTTTACCAGAAATCCCATCAATGAACAATTTTACAAGAAATTCCATCCATATCAGATCTGTCTAATAATGTTTTCTAGTCTTGAAATCCACACCAAAATTTCCGAGTGTGAAAAAAACATCCCTGGATATGTCAGATAGGAAGTTCCACCCCATGCATTTCACTGTTTTATTTACCATTTTTACAAATCCATATTCATTCTTTGTAGGACATTTTTTTTCATTTTCTGTATCCCCACCCCATGTATTTTTGCTATGGGGTATCCCCACTGGGACATACATACATACAAGATTTGTTCATACATCACAGCCACCTGCTAGGCTTTTGCCCATCCATACTCACTCCTTGTTTTGACATTATAACACACTCTTGCCAAACCCCTGCAGTGTTGCTTAACATGTGAAGGCATACTCACTCCCTCCGCATGACAGGTGACAGTATTATCAGAAGGTGGCACTTATTCTGACCCCTGCTTATACAAGTGGCATAGCATGGATAAATCTCTGAAAGCTACACAGTGAGGAGCATTAAAAACAGTTTACAGGTCAGCATCCTATCTAAATGTAATTCCCACCTTTTAGTGTGTTTTCTCAGAAGTCTTAAACTGGCTGGGTTTTGTGCCAGATGAATCAATGATCATAACAAAATACTGTTAGTATGTTCTCAGTAAAGTTAGTGCTTAGCTCTAAGATTTACTATCTGTATAAGTCTATGATTTAAAATTGCATTTCAGAATGCTTTTGGTAGAAAGAAAAACAGGTCCCTTTCCAGATATTAATGAAAATTGTTGATCAAAATGATTATTTTTTCAGACCATGCTCACATCAGATCTCCATAATGTTTGTTTTATACAAGAAATAATAAAGCTTCACATAAGAGTCTCAAATGTACAGATGGTGCAAATATTTTAAATACAAAAGCTTTGAAAATGCAGTACATTTGTTAAAATGGCAGGCCTTCCACCTCAAGGTGCAGTCTGCCCAGCCATATGCCTTGTACAGAAATATGGTAGTGTGGGTCAGTGAATATAGCAATAACCCACACCTGGGTGTGGGTAATGCTGGATTTGCCCACGGTTGGTGTGGTTTGGTCATGAGGGTGAAGCCCGAGTGGCCAAACAAAGACAACCATGGGTAAATCCAGCATTACCCACACCCAGAAGTGGATTATTGCTATTATACAATGACATTATTTAAGAAAAAAAATACTTACTTTTCTTAAATAATGGCATTGTATAATGCCTCCTTGCTGCTCTTCCACAGCTGTCTGGTATTCTGTGGCAGTTCTGATGTACTGTGCATGTGCAAATGCTACGCAGCACATCCACAGCAGTGTGGTGTGCAACGGAGAAAGTAAGATCTCCATTGCTTTTCTGTCGCTAAAAGAGTTTAACATAGACAGCTTTAAAAGCAATGGAAGATCTCTGTCTCGCTATGTTAAAAGAGTTTAACATAGCGAGACAGTGTTTAAACAGCAATGGAGATCTTGCGTTCTCTGTTGCTGTAAAAAAAGACATACTAATGGAAAAAGTCTGGGCGACTGGACCTTTTTCCATTAATATAAGTCTGATTTACAACTTGCATGCTGACCAATCAGCATGCATGTTTTGGAATATTAATGGGGGGTCGTTGTATAATGCTATTTTAAAAACACGTAATCTGTGTAATTATTTTCTACATTTCAAAAATATGGATATTACTCCATGTATTAGAGAGACTGAGATATATTCTTAAAAAAAGACTGTCCAAGGACATTGGAGTGGTGAGGAAGTCTAATTATTGAAAAATTTAGCAAAAGGCCAGCAACTGCAAGTCATTGTTTACTGAGTCAGAAATTCTCTGCATAAACATCAGTCCTCTCAGAGAACCTCAGTGACCAAAGTCTGATACATGTAACACAAATCAAGTTTATGCAGTGTTAAACTACACTGCCTTAAAATGAGGTAATAGTAATGCTACACCATTACAGAGAAAAGAAAGGCTCAGGTTATTGACTGAGAGTCTCCTGTGTGTGAATAATGGTTAAAGAACTTAAAAGTTTCTTTTTTTCCTCTGCTCTAATCCCTATCACCTCTCACTCCCCTGGCTACTCCATTATGTCGTTCATTCTCCTTTGGCAAGAGCCCTATGACTCATTTGTTCCTTGGGAGCAAGGGTCATGCAGACCAGGAACAGACCCAAGATCTGTGTAGAAATGAATATTTGAATTAAGCCCTAAGCTCACTGCACGACAACACCCAAGGGGGTTGGTCACACAATTTGTGCATACACAGAGGTCTTGTGTTTGTCAGCCTCAGCCAATTGACTTTGAGAGTCCCAGTCTTTGATCTGGTCTGGTTAAACAACAATCCCTTAATATGTGAAATTTTTAATGCTATATCATTATAGTCCAGATTAAAAAAAAAAAAACATGGAAGGGTCCATCAGCTGCCAGACACAGATCACTGATTTAAAGGTTCCCTCTGTGTAAAGCCTAATCAGTCTGACCTGTGTAAAAGAAAACACCAAGTGTATAACTTCAGACATAGCTCATTTAAATCGTGTTTGTACTTTGCTAATGTACACACCTATAAATGGGATTTAATATTTTCTAATATCACATCCATTAGATGATCATGCAGCTTGTGTATTTCTATTTAAATTTTGAGAATACACAGTGTGTGCGTGTGTGTATGTGTGTGTGTGTGTGTGTGTGTGTGTGTGTGTGTGTGTGTGTGTGTGTGTGTCTCTAATAGAGGTGGATTCAAAAAAAGGCCAGTGTCCAACGGCAGCAATGTGCTAGTATTAGTGCACCCCCCCTCCCAGTGATCTAACAGAATATGTAAGATCCGGTATAAAAAGTGATGAGGATACACACATTTTTTTTATTAGTCATTTCTGATAAGATAATAGTGGCTAATTTCCTTTCACCTGCTGAAGCCTAAACTGTATAAAATAATGGCTGATTCTCTTGACAGAAAAGCATCAAATTCTAGTGTTAAAAACAGGCTATACAATCAAAGTACAATCTGGTAAGTAACCTTTCCCTCTGATTTATATAATAGGAAGAAATAAAAAGATAAGCGATGCACCACACCATAAAACGTATCTCAGCAGTTTATTCGACAACTGTAATGACGACAGAACAAGGACAAAAAAGCAACAACAAACAACGGACTAGCACTTTCAGCTATTAAGGCCTTCTTCAGATCCACATTCAAAGTCACATCACAACTTAATATATAGTCCGTTGTTTGTTGCTGCTTTTTTGTCCTTGTTCTGTCGTCATTACAGTTTTCGAATAAACTGCTGAGATACCATCTTTTTATTTCTTGCTGTGATTTTTGCTGTGCAAGCTTAAACGGAGCATCCTTCTGCTGCTTTTTGATTTATATAATAGTGATTCAGTTTTGTTTTAAGAGGGAAAACATCTAAAAGCTGAAATGTGAACATGCAAGCATGTCTCATATATAGTGTAGTTTTTGCATGAACAACAAAACATATTCTGTTGATAATGTGTATGTGATTAGGCGTGTAAATCTTCATATTGACTGGTGTGTTTCAATCATATTAAAAGGCATTTTCTACCATGAACAACCATGAAGATGTTAGAGCCTGTATACTAACAAAATGGATTACATCTGTTATAGGTTCTGCAATGAATCACCAAATCAGTGCTGGTATTTCTGGGTTTAATGATACTATACAGATGGCAAGCAGGAATGTTCGGGTCTACTTCATGATGTCGAAAGCCGACAATATCGAAGCTGATATTGCCGGCACCATAGCATCAAAAGTGCAGAACATCGTGCAGGTAAACGGAAATCTCCATAGGGGGAGATTTCTGTTTACCTCAATGTAGTGTGGTCTCGGAGTTGGAATATTTAAGTAGGGGGTGTGTGGAGGGTGCAGGGGGGCTTGCCCCCCCTATCTACGCTAGTTAGTTTTTATTTTTGTTTTTATTTTTGTTTGCTTTTTGTTTTTTAAGCGTTATTCGATGTTTTACTACATCGATCACTAGAGGGCAACCTTTAGTGATTTGAAATAGTAAGATTTCGATAACGTGATATAGACGTGAACGTTCAAGTATGTCTTATGTAGTACAGTATTTATATATGCATTAAATCTCTTTACTTGAACTATAGACTCTGCAAAGAATCACCAAGTAGGTGCCATTGCTTCTGGGTTGACTGAAGATAGGTGGGAACGTTTGAGCAGGTCCCATTTAGTCCACTCATATATTTTAGATATGACATATGGTTGGGCATAGTTTATCAAGTGAAGTACATAAATAAAACCATTCAAGAGAAAACAGTTCACTGTTATAGAAAAAATGTAAGTATAATATAACAGGATGCTTGTAAAAGTTTATTAATTATGTATTTTTTCTAGATGGCAACATCTTTGTGAAAACTGCAGAAAAGTTGTCATTAACAAAAGTGCTTATATTCATTAAAGAATAATACACATTCACACAATGACAGCACAAGTTCATCAGTCAAAAGAAAATGAGATTTTTGATAAGACTGCTTCTTAGAATGCATGCACGCTACAAAAGGTGGTGAAAAATGCAAGCAAAACAATTGATGTTATGGCTGTAAAACATGGAAAGCTGTTGATCCCATACAGACTGATGTATATACCAATGGTCAGACAGAAGATGAAATTTTGTTTAGTTTTATAAAGGCAGCCTTTGTAAAAATGGTGTCATTACAGTAGTTAAAAATCATACCCGATAACAATTACTTGCAGATTTCAAGTGTATATATGTATTATCAGACATATGCAGCTCGGTAACACCCAAGAAATAATATCTGAGTGATAAATGTGTAGCTGCCTTGCTATATGTATAGGCATTAGACAATCTCTACACTCCATATACATGGAGATTTGACATTTCTGTATAAAAATGCCATACAGTGTTCTTCTGTTCTTTTAAAATATTGATAAAAGGTTTATGTGATCTATAACAGACACAAGGGTAAAGTAGATTTTTAAAATACCTTTAAGATAAATATGCATGCTGATAAAAGGTGTATGTGGTCCATAACAGACACAAGGGTAAAGTAGATTTTTAATATAGCTTTAAGATAAATATGCATGCTGGCTACATTCACAGGAAAGATTGTTATACAATGAGGCCTAGTGGTGAACTCTTGAGAAATGCCTGCTGTGGTAGTGCTAGACAGTACAGTAAAGAAAGGGATATGCAAAGTAAAAAAAATTACTTCCTAAAATCAAAATGAGTATCTACACAGCATGGTACACCCCTCAGATACCTTCCCAGCAGGCAGCTCTAACATACTTTACTTTTCTCGAGAGCACAAAGAATATACACATGGCCTCTGTAACTGTTCCTCTATGACTGTCCCTCCACCTCATCCTTCTCTCGGCAGCATGAACAATGTGCTCACAGCCTCTTTAACTGCCCCCTACAACTACCTTCTGTCAAGTGTAGCAAGAATGTGTACATGGTCTCTCTGACTGTTTTCCTGCATTATTCCTTTCTCAGCTTGTGAATATTGAGGTTGTATCTATAAAGAGTTAGGTCTTGCTGATATGTACAGTGATCTGTGAGATCATGAAAGCTGCTTAATGATAAACAATTCACTCACAGACATGCAAATATGTGTATGTGTTGTGGGGCTAGTGATATGTATTTCAAACATGCTGAAAATATTGATTTTTATTCCTATGAGCACTCAGAAGCCTTTGGTATCATTTAATCCGAGGCCCCTATGTGCCCCAAGTTTTTTGAGACTTGGGGCACACAGGGGCCTTGGGCTAAATGACTGCGTGTCTCTAAAACCTGTTTTAAAATCAAGAAGTCTGAAATGATGTGAATGCCTTTTGTGGCAAAGCTACTGTTTCTTTAATAATAATTAAGATGTTTCCCTCCATTTTTAATTGTTTTTTAATTGATTTAATTATGATTAGCTAATTGGCTTTGTTAGGGTTTAAATACTGTCTGTTGGTTTTATGTTGATGTCTGAGGAAGCAGTGTGGATCACTGCAAAAGCGCTCACTTCTTAATAAACCAGTATATCTTTATCAGTGTGGTCTGCGTGTTACCTTATGTTCCAGTCCATCAGGTGTTTTTTCGAGCTTTTGCAAATATATGAGTGGGATTGATTATATTTCCTGTGCTTGCATGGGGAAGATATTTCAAAGCAAAAAGAGATATGACTGCAATTCAAAAATGGTTGTGTACTACTCAAAATGTTTAAAATGCCCAGCCTTCTATGTGGGTAAAACGATCAATAAGCTGAAGATAAGAATTTCCCAGCACTTATCTGATATTCATCACAATGTCACTGGGAGTGCTGTCATAAAACATAACCTAGATAATCCAGCACACAGAAACCTTAATTTTCATATTCTAACCAACAAACTAAAACAAAGAGTAAAAAGGTTACACAGATAACCAACTGGTTAAAAAACACAAAAAGAAAAATCTAGCAAAGCAAGACTTCTAACTGTGTGATACCTTAAACCTCTTGCATCAGAGGCCTCATGGAATATATGCAAATCACCCTTTAAGGCTATTAGGTATTTCAGCTTAATGGCAATTCTGAATGTACATGACTTTTTCTTTTACTTTCATTTTTAAGTCTATTTATGGAAAATTCAGGCCATTAAAGCCAAACCCCTGTAGCTGTGGACATGCATGTTTCTAAAAACAAAAACAAAGATAGGCAGCAAGCTGTAGAATTCCAACCAGTTTATTGTTAGTGCTTTCGTTCAGGAAATACATGAACTTCTTCAGACAAAGAAACCCCAAGAGTCCTCAGTTAAAATAAAACTGTCAATTAAGATGAGATAATTAATTATAAAAACAATTAACATAACTTGAGAACTTTAAAGAGCCAGTGTTATACAAGGTAAAATGTATATGTAAATAAATATAAATGCTTTTTTTTAAAAAACAGCAACAATTTCAAAATCACAACACATCAGTCTTATTACTTAATTTTCTTGTGTATATAAATTAATCTAAATACTGTTAAATGCTAGATAACAACTTGAACAACTCAAACAAATGGAAATATAAAATTTGTATAAATATATACTGATAGATATGTATAAATAAATATTTATAAATTCATTCAAGTATTAGAAAAGTTGTTATACAACCAAATTTCACCTTTGTAGGGCTTTTAATTTCAAAATACATTTTATCGAGCAGTATTCATTAAGCCCTGGTGGAACATGTGCATATGTTTTAATTTGCCAAACAAGTTCCTGTTCTTCAAGCTTTAATTCCCAGGGCCCACCTCTAATGTTCCTAACTATTTGTTGTAATATTGTAAACTGGAATTTATGTGTGGGGTATTCTAGAATGTGTCTAGCCAAAGCATTTGTGGTATTACCCCTACTAATTTGGTATTGGTGTTCATAAATTATCTGCTTAAACATTCTTTCAGTTTTACCAATGTAGTAGCTTTGGCAACATTGGCATAAAGCAGCATATACTACTCCTGCTGTTTCACAGTTAAATTTTCCATTGATGGCGCAAAGTTTGTTACGTATGCAAACTTTATTAGTTACCATAATGTGCTGGCACTGCTGGCATCTCCCACACTTTCTCATCCCCCAGTTGTTGGGGCATTTTTGATCGTTCCTTTCCGACAAATCTTTAAAATTTAGGCCTCTTCTATAGGTAATATGTGGTCTATCTCACAATTTCATATTAATAGCACTGTGCTCTGATATTATAGCCCAATTTTTAATCATAATATTCTTAATGGCATGTGCATCAATAGAGAAAGTAGTCAGAAAGCTTATTCTGCCATCATAATCCTAATACTATTCTCCCTATGCTCATCAGGGGGAGTATCACTTATTGTTTCTCCATAACCCATGCATAGAATAGGTTTAAAATGGCCAGTAGTCCTTTTAGCAGCCACTTCATCAAACAATTGTTGAAAAAGCTGTTCTGGGTAGCCCCTTTCATGAAACACGACTTTCAATCTGTTACATACAAACAGAAAGTCACTCACTGATGAGACCATTCTGGCTGCCCTAACCAGTTGGCCCTTAATAACTGCCCTTTTCTGGTGGAATGGGTGGCTACTACTAAAGTGTAGAAAAGTGTTTGATTAAGTAGGTTTCCTGAAAATACTAGCCTTAAATCTATTATTGGGTCTATCTTTAGATAGTGACACTTCCAGAAAAGGAATGGAGTCTGTGTTAAACTCAAAAGTGAAATCTAGGAAGTCTGCAAATTTGGAGATTTTATTAATAAAAGTTGTTACTAAATCTAGACTTCCTTTCCACATAAAAAACATGTCGTCCTGATATCTAGTGTACCATTTTACATTTTCCTTGAAAATGGAGTTCTGAAATAGGAAATGTCTTTCCCAAAATGCCATGACTGAATTTGCAAAACTGCCTCCGCATGGGGAGCCCATGGCTACCCCAGTTTCTTGCAAAAAATATTCTTTGTCAAAAAGCATAAAGTTATTATTCAAAACTAGATCTAACAAGGGCACAATTGCATTTATCTCTTGCTGGTCCATCCCTTTCAAAAACAGAAATTCACTAACCCATTCAATGGCAACCTCTTGAGGTATGACGGTATACAGATCCTTTATGTCTACCGTCAAAAAAGTACACTCTCCATCAAATTTAAGAGAATTAATATTCTCTAAAAAACCCCACGAATTCTTACAAATTTGGGGTTCCCTGCAAATAAATGGCTTAAGTTTACTGTCCACATATTTGGCACATGCATAAGTAATGGATCTTCTGCCATCCACAATTGGCCTAAAGGGTGGATCCATTATACTTTTGTGGATTTTGGGAGCTCCAAATAACACTGGTGTTACTGGTGCTGTCATGCATAGGCAATTATATGTGTCTATAGCAATACTGTTTTCCAAAAACAGGTAATTTAAACTTTCTTTGATTCTTCTGTGTGCACTATTCACTTCGTTTAAACTAACTTTAGAATAACATTCAGTAGATAAAACATTTGACATTTTGTTAATATAATCCACTTCATCCATGAACACAAGGTCACCACCTTTATCTGGCTTCATTACTCTAACATGGCAAATTTTCAACAAGTTAAATAGTTCAAATTCATCAACTGTCATATTTTTAACTTGTCTCTGTTGATTTTTTGCCAGTAAAGACCTTATGTCCATCTCACAAATACATTCGAATATAGCAAGAGACTCATTAATAGGAGGGCTGAAAACACTAGATATGCGCAAATCATTGTGCATAGCAGACTGATTCCCAAACAAAACTGCTAAATTCATTTTACGTATGTATAACTTTAAGTCAATGATAGTTCTTGCTATATCAGCTCTCTTATCTGGTATGAATGTTAATACTTTAGCCAGTAGCTCTACTATTTCACTGCTGATGTACATAGATGAGAAATTATATACTTTAAAGTCCCCAGATAAGTTAGTAATGATGTCTGGTTTCCTTGTTTATCTCCTCTTGCGATTCTGCTTCTTCCGTTGGTATTCCCCATTCCTCCCTTGTTGTTGTGAATTCTTTTGTTTGCTTCTGACCACCTGAAAATCCCGTCTAGTAGAAGAACCATTATTCTGGTGTTCATTTAAGTATTGTCCATTGACTCTTTGCTGATTTTCTCTAACCCATTAGCTGCGCCTTGGTAAAGGTGTCTGTAACATGCTGTCATCATTTTTCTGGTCAGGTGAGCTTAGTTGGGGGCGTTGCAAAGTATTTGAAGCCTCTGCTTCACTACTGTTGTCAAGGGAACTAGAATGTGTTGAATTCAATGGGACTGGATAGGCGTTCCCATTAGAATATGCAGTTACATCTCTTTTAATTTTCTTCTTTTTAACTTCAGCCGCTCTGTTTATTGTGTGATCTATGCTTGTAAAAATGCGAGAATAGTCATACCTGTATCACTGGAAATCAGTATCTGTTATTATTTGATGCTCCAAAATCTCTAAATCACTTCACAGAGTGTCAGTTTGTGAAATATATTGTTGATGAACATTTCTAAAAAAATCGAAGCCTTGCTTATCAAATAAGACAAGCAACTCCAGATGGAAGGGTGATTTATTAATGAGACCAACTGGATAGTGCCATTGGCGAAGTCCCTTAGGATCTGTAGCAAGCTACAATTTGGATTGCAGTCTTACCTACTGTTAGTTGCACCTGGAGAATTTCAGATGCATTGTGTTGGACAACTAGCCTGGAAGTGTGAATATCCTTGGTGAATATGGACACTCCTCCACCTTTAGTGTTTCGGTCTTGGTTTTGTGGCCGAAAAGTGTGGTAAGAGTTGTAGCCTGGTATTGTAGGGGTGCTCTCTGGAGCCTTGAACCAGGTCTCAGTTACTGCACAGATATTGATGTTCTCCATGTTTAGGAGTGCCTTGAGAGAGTGCATTTTGAGGTTTAGACTTCTAGCATTGAGTAGCATTACCTTCAGATTTTGCATGCTTGTATCTGTTACGGTGGTGGTTTTATCCTTTGAACCTTGCCTAAAAAAGGCACTATAGGGGTGGCAAGAGCTTTAGCCAGTAACCTGAATCCCAGGGGTGACAGATGCAGACCATCTCTGGCAAAGCATCGTGGTTTGTCAATCATGTCTTCCCAGGCAAATACTGGATCCCCTTTGAATGACACCAGAAGCTTAGCCAATTGTTGAAGTCAATCATTTTGTCCTTATACTGTGGTATCATTCTGGACGAAGGCAGGATGCTACTCAGGGCTAGGGTCATACCTGCCTGGGCCACATGATCCAAGAGCTCTTCCGTGTCTCTTTTCATGTAGTCCAGGGAGGTACGCCTCAAGTCATTCACTCCAGCATGGACAATGACAGAGTCGTATTTGTACTTGTTGTGGAGTGACTTGAGTGTATGCATTATGTGGCGGATCTTGGCACCCAACTGGCAGTTGACTGTAATTTTCTCCTTGTTCAGCCTGGTGAGTAGGACATCAGTATGCCTGACTATAGAGTGACCTATGACTAAAGTGTTGGGTACATTGTCTTGCCTTAGGGGCTGTTGTTGGGTGGCACACTGGTGTTGTGAGCTATGTGTCACTTTGGTTGTGACTGGTATTTGTTTGCGTTTCAGCTTCAGAGGTCCTTGTTGCTTGGGCAGGTTAATGTTAAGGGCCTCTGTATATGTGGGTTTAGTGTTGCTATGTGTGTGTGTTGATGGTGTGAGTTTTGAAGGGCTATGAGTTGCTTGAGGTGTAGTGCAGGTGTTAACCTTCTCCTCTTGACTGTCTAGCACAATCTTGGCCAGAGCGAGCTTTGCTTCCAGTTTAGCTATGTAAGTGCATCTCTCACAGGTTGTAGTGTTGGGTGGTAGGAGGAGAGGATTGTCTGTGTACATGAGGCAGTTGCTGCATTGCCCCAGTATGCCCAGATTCACCAGGTGGGCAGGAGAAATCACCGGAAGCTGACCCTTGGACATGCCTGTTTAGGTGCTTTTTTTGTAAAGTTTAAGAGCTGTTTTCCCTTACCTTTGCAAGGTACTTTGCAATTATAAGCTATTTAGTGGGTATAGGGTAATTATAAGTGAAAGACCAGCATTGGTAGAGTTTTTAGTGGAATCTAGAACAGAAGCTGCTGTTAAAAAAGGGATAATTAGTAGAGCATATAAAATATTGCATGATAAATATAAGAATCAATCAAAGGAGGTTAAAAAGGATTGGGAAGATAGACTGGATAAGCAATTTACAAAGAAACAATGGGGGATATATATGCATGTCTCCCACATAGGTTGATAGGTTCATAGGTGTTTACTAGGCTAATGACCACAAGGGCCTTTTTAAACCTAGCCATGCATCCCAAATCTCTGACAAGTTCTGATACCCTTGATAAGCATGGGCCTGGGAGATGAACCATTTACAGCTTACCTCTGTCCATTAGAGACATAGCTGCCAAACTACGGATGAATTTTCAGTTTCCCATCCAATTGTTCAAGTTGCACTTGAATTGGTTTAAGGAAGAACTCTGCTTAACATGGATGGGGAGCCTGTTCCATAGACGGGGGCAGTCTCTGGGATATATACCTCTCTCTCCAGCAGGTCATATTTATATCACTGGCAAGGTTTAAGTCTTTAGAATGGGTAATTCTGGTGTTTTTAGATTTGTGGATATGCAGGAGGTCCATCAGAGTGGGGTCTGACAATGCCCTGTATGCCAGGCATAGCTCTACCCTCAAAAGCCTGTAGGAGGCAGAATACAGGCATAGGGCCTTGAGGCAGTCTGCATAGGACATATTACTTATGTCCTGTATTCTTTTAGTGAGGAACCTCTGTGGATGTTCCAATCATTGGATATGCCTGAGTAGGTACATACCAAAGGGGGCATTGTACTCAATGATAGGTCTGATGAATGCCGACTACAGTGGAACAATGGCTTCTTTGGACTTAGATGCCATACCTTTGTTTATAGGTTGCGTAACATGGAATGATTTCCTCACTGCTGTAGACAAGGGATGATCAAAGGCTAGATTACTATCAGTGTGTGTCAATAAGTCCATGACTACTGGGTCATCTCTAAGGGGTGTGTTGTCAATATGATAGTTACCAGGGATGGATGACTTCCCAAAGGATGCTATTATGCATTTCTTGGCATCTAGTTTTAGTCTGTGGCTCTGACACCAGTTGTTTGTCTGTGTCAGGCCCTCCTGGAGAACATTTGTGTCAATGTGAGATTCAATGACAGCTCCTAATTTGCAATCATCTACAAATTTAGTCAGCCAGAGACCACTGATATTGGCCTTGACAACTGAGAAGTAAATGCCAAAAAGGAGATGTCCAAGGACTGATTCCCGAGGGACTCCACTTGTGACTGGCCTCTTTGCAAAGATGGACTCCTCAATTCTAATTTCTCAGGTCCTGTCTGTGAGCCAGTTGGTTATCCACCGGGTGACATATGGGTTTGTACCTAACCTCATGAGTTTGTCAACAATACCCGTGTGGGATATTGTGCCAAATTATTTGGCCAGGTCAAGGTAGGCAGTGTGAACAACTTTGCCCTCATCCATTGCTTTGGTGACCTTCTTGAAGAAGTCCACCAGGTTGTGTAGGCATGATCTGCCCTTGACGAAACCAAACTGGGGTGGGTCCAGTGTCTGGAGGTTTACTATATCTCTGTTGATCATCTCCATGATAATTCTTTCCATGGCTTTACATATAAGACTAGTGAGACTTTGGGTATGTAGTTTCCAGAATCTGTAGATAGCCCACCTTTGTGCAGAGGGATAACTGTTGCCTTTCTCCATTCATGAGGCACAAAGCCTGTTTGGAGGCTCCAGTTGAATAGTAATTCCAGAGGCCCTGATGGGTCATCTTTCATGCTATTTGGAAGGCATCCTGGGATATTCTCTGGGCCCATTGATGCAGTGTTCTTGGTCTTAGAGCATCAAGGACCTGTTCCCTAGTGATAGTAGGGGGAGTTATATTTGATGATATTTCCTGAGGGAAGGTTGAGGGGAGAGAGGGATAAAGTTGGAGCTGAGTTTGTCAGCCAGGAGGTTTGCTATATCTTCTGGTTCAGTATGGGTGGCTCCATTTACAATGAGCTCTGCACACAATTGTGTATTGCCTTTGAGGTTGCAGACATAGCTGAAGAATGTTTTGTGGTTGTCCTTGGCCTGGGAGGCCAACCCTACTTCAAATTTGGCTTTGGTAGACTTTATTTGTCCTATGAGTTGTTTTAGTTTGATGAGAGTGCTTTTATTCTGCTGGGTGCTTCAACTCTAATTTTTGCCATGATTTTCTTCTTCCTGTTATACAGCCAATTGATTTTGTGATTCCACCAGGCTGGGTTGTTTTTTGAGTTAGTTCTGTATACTTCTGCCTGGTGGGTATAGCTGCCTCTATGCAGCTATTAACATCCTTGTACAGGGTTTCTATGAACAGTTCTCCATAGGCAGAAGTGTTCTCAGGGTTTATAGGGACATGAAATTTTGCCAGGTTCTCACTTAATAGCAGGAGGTTAGCCTTAGAATAGTTCCTGAATATTCCAGATTTAGCTAGGTTCCAGGTTTTATTTTTACTTCAAAGGAGACCATTTTGTGGTCTGACCTGTATTGACTATCTGGTCCAGGGAGTTTGTGTTCACAAAATCCAGGAATCTCTGTGCATGTACATTTGGTTTCATATAGGATTACCAATTAATAGTGGGGTAATTAAAGTCACCCATGAATATGGTATTGGGTTGAATGATTACTGTGTCTAATAAGTTTAAATACATGGTATGGGTTTCCTGGGTAATAGAGGGGGACCTATAGCTTGCAAGAAAGTGGTATGCAATTTTACCTATGGTGATTTGAACATGGATCAGCTCAAGTGTATTGTCCTGTTTGACCAGCCTTGAAGTATATTTATTTTTGATGTAAATAGAGACCCCTCCATCTTTAGTCACTGCCTGTGAAGTAGCTGTCCTAAATGTGTGGAAGGCATTATAACTTTGCACTGTGGGTGTGCTCTCTGTAGCTTTAAACCATGTCTCAGTGACCGCACAGACAACAGCATTCTCTAGGGTAAAGAGAGCTTCTAGGGAGTGGACTTTTTTGTTTAGACTCCTAGCATTGTGCAGTAATACCTTCAGATTTTCTTGGTTTTGATTTGTTATGTCGGAAGTACTTTCAGTTTGGCATTGCCTAAAAAAGGCACTATGGAGGAAGACAATGTTTTAGCTAATATCCGAAAGCCTAGAGGGAAGAGGTGCAGACTATCCCTGTCAAAGCAGCGTGGCCTGTTGACCATCTCTTTCCATGCTGACAGATATTGCATCCCCTTAAAATGACAGCAGAAACTAAGCCAGTTATTAAAGTCAACCATCTTTTGTTTGTTTTGTGGCATCATCCTTGGAGAAGGTAAAATGCTGCTCAATGCTAGGCTCATACCAGCCTGAGACACATATTCTGAGAGCTCCATGATGGCCCTCTTCATATAGTCTAGGGAGGCATGTCTCAGGTCATTTACTCCCACATGGACTATGACTCAGTCATATTGGTAATGGTGATCCAGTGACCTGAATGCATGTGTAATGTGACAGATCCTAGCCCCTGATAAGCAACTGACTGTAACTTTCTCCTTACTCAGCCTGGTGAGAGGGACATCAGTGTGTCTCCCAGTGACATCTCTAATGACTAGAATGTTGGATTGTGCTGTGGCTTGCCCTTTGGGCTTAGAGGTAGAGGCTCCGTGAGATGTAGCTCTATGTGCTGATGTAGGTATTGTTTTGAAAGAGTACATTTGGGACTGCTGAGGGTATTTGTCATGTGTACTTCATCTAGGAGGTCTTCGTGGTTTAGGAAAGTTATATGTAAGTGCCTCAGCATATGTCTGCTTTGAATTTTGCGTGATGGGTGCAGCATGTGTACTACTGACAACCTTATTGACATTAGGAGTGCTTTTATGTGAGAGCTTTGCCTTCAGTGACATTGTGTAAATACATCTCTCACATATCATATCAATTTGTTTGAGAATTAACTGATTGTCAGTAAACATGAGGTAATTTCTACATTGCCTTAGGATTCCCATATCCACCAAGCCAGTAAAAGAGACAGTAGGAAAGTTTATATCCTTGGAAACAAAAACAGACCCTTTTTTATTGGTTAGACAGTTGGAGTGATAATATCAATCACTGTCAGGATTATCCGGTTTGCAACTATGTGAACAGTGCTTGTCACTGCAAACTAGTTGTCCTGTGTGCATCTAGGAGCTGGAGAAATTTCAGTTGTGCTTTTACAGGAAAAATGTCACTCAAGGTGTCTGAGTCTGTACAGAGCACTGCCAAACACTTGAGGGAAAACTAGTATGTTGGCCTAGAAAATTTAAGGATGAAGTATTTAGGCAGTTATTCTGAAGTTAGAAACAAATCAAGCAGTACTTACTGAAAACAAAGAATTAGCTTGTCAAGAATGATGAAAAGAGCGGAGTCATATGAATGACCACTGCCTGGCTACTACTAATGCTGGTCTCACCACAACTTCACTCTGCTGGGATACAATGCTCATTTGCTTCTTCTCTCACCAGAAGCAAAATGTTAGCACCAATCCCAAGAAGTGAAGGAGGCCACAGCCTGTTTAGTGATCCACAGTCTTTTCACAGATGATGCAAGGGTCTGTAGGCTTGTAGCCTTTCTCTTGTAGATGCCTCGAATAGCAACCAGACCAAAAAGGTCCATTAAGCACAGACACTCACTCTCCAACCAGAAACAGTCAGGAATCAATGCACTCTGCTCCTTCTGTCACCAGGATCAGAATATAAGCACAGATTCCAAGCTGTCACCTTTAAAGCAGTTATTAGGCTTTCTGGTGATCAGCAATCTCCAGAAAATAATGTAACTGCACTCCTTCTATCAACAGGAGAAAACAGAAGCACTAATCCCAAGATGACTACTGAGAGGCAGAATGTGGGCTCGCCAATAACTGGTTGTCTTACAATAGATGCTTAAAGATAAGATGAAAAAAAAAGGTTTATCCTAAACACTGCAGTGTTCACTAAGCAGTTAGATATGAAAGTGGGTAACTTAAGTTTTAGCTATCTAAAAAGTTAAGTTTTAGTGGAGAGCCACTATTTTTAAAAGAGCAAGATAGATTGAAAGGGGGTGGGCACTTTTATATTCTGGTACTATTGAATACAGTCAGATGGCAAATATATTTAAGTAGTTGAAGGGGGGTGATTTCACAAAATGATAATCTTGTGCTTACTCACACCAGCCAGTGAAAGGAGAGAGGGAATGAGATATATGGTCAAATTAACATAAGGGGCAGGCAACTAGAAAGACAGTGGTATTTAAAAACACAACAGTAAGGTGGGAAAAATTTCTGTCTGACTCACAACAGACAGAGCTGTGGTCTCTTTTCAAGTTTAATATGCAGTTGAAAGCAGAATACAAGTAAAACACAGTGTAAAGAAAACAAATCACAGTATACAAAATAGAAAAAGGCAATAAAGTAATACAAAATGCAAGAAATAAAAAGCAAACTAACCTTTCCCTCACAGCAAGCTGTGGTAGAGTCTGGGTAAGCCTTTCTAGTAAAGCTCTGAAATGTTTTATTTTACCCCTTAAATAGAAGGTTTAGTTCCTAGCTCCACACCCTCAGTTCACAGATGATTAACCTTAACTCACCTGTTTTAACTTATGTGTGACTCTTTAATTGACCTGTTCTAATTTCTGTCTGACTCACAAGAGACAGAGCTGTGGTCTCTTTTCAAGTTTACTATGCAGTTAAAAGCAGAATACAAGTAAAACACTGTAAAGAAAACAAATTACAGTATACAAAATAGAAAAAGGCAATAAAGTAATACAAAATATAAGAAATAAAAAGCAAACTAACCTTTCCCTCACAGCAAGCTGTGGCAGAGTCTGGGTGAGCCTTTCCAGTAAAGCTTTGAAATGTTTTATTTTACCCCTTAAATAGAAGGTTTAGTTCCTAGCTCCACCCCCTCAGTTCACAGATGATTAACCTTAACTCACCTGTTCTAACTTATGTGTGACTCCTTAATTGACCTGTTCTAATTTCTGTCTGACTCACAAGAGACAGAGCTGTGGCAGAATACAAGTAAAACACAGTGTAAAGAAAACAAATTACAGTATACAAAATAGAAAAAGGCAATAAAGTAATACAAAATACAAGAAATAAAAAGCAGCAAATGTATATTGGATGTACAATGAAGTGTAAATGGAACATATGCAACAAAGTCTAGAAGATTTAGGATCTTTGCTTGGAAGTGTTTACATAGGTATTTTTATACCCCAAGTAGACTCCAAAGAATTATTCCTCAAGTAGATTGCAAATGTTAGAGGTGTGATGGGGAAGAAACAGATAATGGAGAACATATCTTTTTGGGAGGATAACGAGTTGGTAGATTTTAAAAATTCCCTGCAGACTACTCTATCAGAAATACTGGATGAGCATATTGTAATAACTAAGGAAATTATTTTTTGAGCTATGATACAGAATCATAATTGCCTAGATATTGCAAGGCCTTGCTGAGTCTAATTATGGTGGCTGTCAAAAAAGCAATTGCTAGAAAATGGAAATCAAAGTCTAAATCAACTGCACTAGAAGTGGGAAATATAGTAACAGAGATAAAACAACTGGAATGAGCTCTTTAGAAATGGATAGGAGCAAATCACATAGAAAAAATGGGAATTGTGGAAACAATACATGCAGAAAAACATTTTGGAGGAGGAGGAAGAACGAGATTTAGAAGAAGGCAGGATATGAATGATAATATGTAATGTTTCAGTGATAATGATTGGCTAGATTATAAGTGATGTATAATGGTTGCAACTAAAAATATGTCAATATGGTTTGTTTTCATTTATATAAATGTATAATTGCATATGTCATAAGTGATCATTTTATTAAGATGCTTCTTGTTTAAAAAAAAAAGATTTTCCCTGGATTTACATGTAGAACAGACCTTCATAAAGGAATATTTCTCTTTGGTGGAATTTGAACTTTGTGCTGGAAAGTTGACTTTACCTCACTTTAAACTCTCAGATACCTTTCATGGAAAGTCATTGCAGTTTCTGCTAACTCAGGCAGAATGATTTCAGAGTAATAAGAGTGCACTCTCCTGGGACTGGAGGTACATCTGCAGCACACTCCCCTGGGTCTGAAGGTACATCTGCAGCACACTCCCCTGGGACTGGAGGTACATCTGCAGCACATTCCCCTGGGACTGGAGGTACATCTGCAGCACACTCCACTGGGATTGGAGGTACATCTGCAGCACACTACCCTGGGACTGGAGGTACCTCTGCAGCACACTCCCCTGGGACTGGAGGTGCCTCTACAGCACACTCCCCTGGGACTGGAGGTACATCTACATCACACTCCCCTGGGACTGGGGGTACATCTGTAGCACATGCCCCTGTTACTGGAGAGACATCTGGAGCACACTCCCCTGGGACTGGCAGTACATCTGCAGCACACTGCCCGGGACTGGAAGTACATCTGCAGCACACTCCCCTGGGACTGGAGGTACATCTGCAGCATGCTCCCCTGGGACTGGAGGTGCATCTGCAGCATGCTCCCCTAGGACTGGACATATGTCTGCAGCACATTTCAGATAGGATTGTGCACAGCACAGTTTAGAAGCTGCCGCATGTTCTACTGTACACACTTTCACAACACACTCCAAGATGAAAGTATACACCAGAGGTAGGACATGATTTGTCTGTGATGTGTAAGAGGGAATTCTGTAACTGTGCACATCCCAGGAGTATGCTAACAGTGCTTGGGAAATTATTCCAATGCTATAATTTGTTGCAGTTATACTCTCTGATGAAGATAGTATCGATATGCATAAGTACGGCTATCCATAAGGTACTTAACAACAACCCTTTGAATAGTGGTCACTGTAACACCACCACAAAATACAATACACTTAAAACCATGAATGAAATATTATTAAAATGGTCATCAGCATAATAAATATAGTTAAATATAACCATTTATACAAAAAAGCTTGATTATAGCTTTCATGCAGGTGCATTTCATCAGCTAAAATAAACTATCTTACATATCCTAAAAAGAACTGTGATAATGCATTTTATAAGCAGAAATGAATATTAAATTTATGGATTTCAAGATCTTGGTTTTAGAGATATTTTGTTCACATGAAATGGTGGTGATATTAACTTAGAGTTAAAAGACTATGTATGAATTTTTTCTTGGAAACTGTTGTAAAAGCCAGGCCTTAGAAGCATAAATGATGATTGAATAATTATTGCAAGGCATCACTAAACAGAGTATATATAAGAGGGTTGTGTTGTAATAAACATTTTTTGACTGACAATATACAATTGCATGAAAGTGCTAACCCAAGCTTTGACATGAATAACATTATATTTGTATATATTGTTTGATTTACTTATTTGCTGCTAATGGATTAATTTTCAAAAAATCACTGTAACAGTAAAGCTATCCTCAGCCATCTATCCACAACCCTTCTTCCCATTTTTGCACATGAGGTTGTGGTAACACTTCACCAGTGACAATCATGTAGAGCCAAGATTTGTGCCACTGGATGGCTAGCCCTGCCATGAAAGACCTCCTCCACCCACTTAACAATGTCATATGTAATTTCAACTATTTTATTAGCCTTTTGCACAATTACATTGTTAGCTTTAAAATAGCTTTTTATAATCACAATTTGTTATGAAGACCAGAAGTGACAAAAAAAAACCCCCAAAAAAACCAGAAGACAGATTCTAGCAGTGCTGGTTCTATAGGAGTGTCTCAGGCAACAACCCAGCTTCCATGCAACAAGATCAGCATAGGCCTTCTTAAGGGTAAGGGAACAGATGATGAAAATTCTGGCTTGGAAAGGAAAGCATGTGAGATGGGTAAACCTAAATGTTACGGGTATAAGTACCTTACTCAGAACTGTACCATAATGCAGATAATAAAAGAAGCAAAATCTCATGCCAGCATTAAGTCATACATTGTCAGCATGCTTATTTCTGCCTTCCTCACTAATTCCATAAAATAGCTAAGCTTTTCCACAGCAGCATTTTGTATTTAAAACATCAAAGTAAAATGTGTCAGTATTGTGAGATATGAAATTAATGCTAGAATAGTTAATACTGCAGACTTGTGAACTGCTGCCATCTGTTGGTGTTAAGTTTCTATGCTAGAAATTTTAGAATTACGGGCCTTGATGTGTTCACATCATTATTTGATTTTCCACAGAGCTAGAGTTTCAAAATTAAATGCTCTCTCCCTCCCCCACCTTGAACCTGCAGACCTCCCTCCCACTCCTGTTTAATTACAGAGGAATCAAAAAACCTGCTGTAGAAAGGCACCATCTTTTGACTTAGCTTCTCTGCCTTGCTTCATAGGAATCCCCAGTAGTGTGCTCGCATGTAAACATTACCTGGTATTGTTTTTGTTTGGGATTCTTATTGCTGTTTTTGTGAAGTTTCACACATGGTATTTTTTATGCATATTTTGGTTGGTAACAGCTCTATTTGCTCTCTTCTTTTCTGAACTTGTATTTCAAAAGCGTTTTTGTTTTCTTTGCTTTACTCTATTTGCCCTGCATATGAGTATTTTTGTTGTGCCAATAGTGTATTATGGCTTTAAATAACAGGTAAAACGCTGCTTTATTTACTAATGTGAATACTGTCACCTGGTATGTGTAATTTTAGATCAGTAACTTGTTTGGCAATTAGAGTAGAACTTGCTGTAACCTCCGAGGGATAAAAGTGACTCTGTGTTTCTACATAACATCACTGTTATTTCTGGCTTTTAGTTGGACAATTCTAAATTGTGTGTAACATCTCAGTAGTTACTTATGTTTCTGTAACATACCACTGTTATTCCTGACTTTTAGTGGAGAATGCTAAATTGTGTGTAGCATCTTAGTAGTTACTGTTTTCTCTTTATGACCTTTATAACAATACATAATAGTGCAGTGTATGTTATATTATACAATGACTGGCCATTAATCGAAAACGAGCATGCTGATTGGTCAGCCCAATCAGCGTGCCCTTTGTAAATCCCAGAATATACCAACGGAGAAAGGTCCAGTCAGCCGCACATCTTTCCATTTGTATATTCCATAACTTTTATTATTATTATTATTTTTTTTTTACAAAAAAAATAAAAAAAATATATAGTCCAGACTAAGGACATACCAGAGAGGCAGCATGGAGGAAATACAAAGAAAATCAAGTATGTTATTTAAAACTAAAGACATGTGCCTGATTTTCTTGGCATTTCCTCCATTCTGTCTCTCTCTCCTATCCCTAATGTAGCCAAAACTTTTTTTTTTTAATAAAAAAACAAACAAAACAAAAACGGAGCAAAGGAGACTTTCTTTTCTCTGTTGCTTCCTTTTCAAAGCATTGATGTACTGGGTATACATAGGAATGCAAGTCCCATACGCATGCGCAGTACATCAAAACAAGGCAGCAGGATACCACCAGCCATGGAAGAACAGTATGACACTGTTTTACAAAGACATTATTTAAGAAAAGTAAATATTTTTTTCTTAAATAATGTCATTGTATAATAGCAATAACCGACTCCGTGTTTGTGGTATATTGAAATTTACCCATTGTTGGCTTTATTTAATCACTCTGGCTTCACCCTCATGATTAAACCACACCAACCGTGGGTAAATCTTCACTATATCACACCACGTCATTGGTTTTTGCTTAAATATCTTGGCATCAGCTGCAGTTACCTTTTGTTTTTTTTCCTCTGCTATCCTTGCATTTTGTGTTGCTCATAGAATTGGGCTGTTTCTTACAAGGTATGCTGCTCCTTACCTGCATCTTCTATCATAGTTATTTGGTAATCAGTGATGTAAAACTTCAGATCTAATATTTACCTACTTTTTATTTTTATTTCCAGTCCCCCCAGCAGAAATCTTATTCTGTGTCTTGGCCAACCTCCAATAAACCAAAGGCTGTCTGGTTGCCCTGCACTGTGAGACCCTGCGTCAGTGGAACACTAAAGTGCTTTCAGCTACACTAGGTCCCCTCAGCAAAAGTTTTATTCTGTGTCTTGGCCAACCTCCAATAAACCAAAGGTTGTCTGGTTGTCCTGCACTGTGAGACCCTTCATTGGTGGAACACTAAAGTGCTTTCAGCTACACTAGTATATGTTAGAGTTGTATTTAATCTGTCCTCTAAACTGAAGACTTTTTGCTGTCACTGTTTACTGTAAGCATGCACAGTACTGCCCCCCTATTGTTTTCTCTTCCAATTGAACTCCTAGTCGAACTACTTAAAACTACATTTTTCTCTTGGAAAAGGTTGACATATGTGCCTGCAGCCCATACTTCAATTGTTTTTCTCTATAGAAGTGGTGTTCCTTTTCATCACACTGTACTAGATTAGTAGCACAAGATTTATAGTTATTGGGAAGATACTGCACTACACTGACCTGGAGTTGACTGAGTTGGTTTCCCCTGATTGTCTTCTTAGCAGCTGGCCTAATCCACTATTTCTGGCTCACAACCTTGTATTACTTTGTGTCTCTCTTCCTCCCCCACCTTGAACCTGCACACCTCCCTCCCACTCCTGCTTAATTACAGAGGAATAAAAAAACCTGATATAGAAAGGCACCATCTTTTGACTTAGTTTTTCTGCCCTTGCTTCATAGGAATCCCCAGTAGTGTACTTGCATATACCATATTCCATTCCTTTTTAAATAGTACTCTATTGACTCCTAATTCACTGCATGTCCCTTTCTAAAACCCCTGGCATAACTACATTATTTTCCTACTTCTCAGTGAACTGCAGCTCCCTGTTTTTAAAGAACAATAAAGCTTGTCTAATTGCCCTTATATCTGTCTGTTTACCTTCCCCAGACATTGGATTGTACTGGCTGATTTTTTTTTACTTTGTCCCAGGTTTAGCCCTGCTCCCACCTCTATTCCCACCCACCCCCAATATAATTTATTTTATATTTAACCACAGGTTCCGCCCAACCATCACACTCCTCCCCTTCCTGTTACACAAGCTAACACCCACTACAAACTTTCTCCCTACCTTACAACTCCTCCCCAAACTCTCAACCAACTCACCCTATTAAAGCCCTCTCCTCTTCAAACATGCCAGACTTAATCATTCCTGTCATACTTCTACCTGCACTGCTCCTCCTACATTGAATAACATCACTTCACACACTCTTAACCACTCTACATAAAGCCCCCACCTACTCTCACCAAAGCTGCTTTTCTTACCCTCAGCAACCCATACTCATCTCTGCATCTATCCTTCCAATGAATATACTACTCCCTAAAATAAAAACTCCTCCTTACAACCATAGTACATAAGTATAAAACAAAATACTTTTCACAACTACCCACAAAAAAATGAAAGCTTATGACTTCCCAATGACTCTGCTGTTGTCATATACACCCAAACCCTGGTCCTACCACTATTCCTAAAACCAAACAAAATATCACCCCCAATTCTAATCAACCATCCATACCAAAAAAGAAAATCTCCTTCTATTCTATCAATACTCAAAGTATGCTCAACAAACTAAGACAGTTTCATGCTTGGGTATCTATTTATACCCCAGACATTATCTCTGTCACAGAAACTTGGCTTAAACCTCAAAACCAAGATAAAGACATTCTTCCTCCAGGTTATAATATACTTCACCAAGATCGCTTAAAGAAAAAAGGTAAAGGTGTTGCTTTAGTTTACTCTAACTACCTCACTTTCTCCCTTCCTAAAGAACCAATTCCCTCATTTACACCTGCTGAAATACTAATTGCAAACCTCAAAACCAATGACTTTACTACCATCACAGTAGTAACCATATACATTTCATCAGGGGACAGCATCCCCTTAATGGAAAATATGCTGTCATATCTCTCCCTAAATTTCCCTAATGAAACTATCCTTCTTAGGCATAATATTAATAATCCAAACCCTCCACAACATATGAACCTCCATGGATTTACACAACTAATCTCCAAACCTACCCATACTAATAACTCTCATTCTTCAAGCTCCTTGATAGATTAGATACTTGTTTTCTAACCCCAGCAAATACCATAACCCTGAAACTCTACCTGATGCCCTGAGCAACCACTCACCTATAAAAGTGCTACAATACATCATCCACCTCCCCAAACCACACCGGCTTATCACCTGCTGCAAACTTTCAACCTTTAACCCAGACACTTTTAAAACCCTCCTCTCTAGAATTAACTTGAATTTCCTTACTCAGCTCCCACTCAGTGAAGCAGTAAATGCCTTCAAATCAACTTTCCTATATTTTAAATTCTCTAGCCCCACTGAGAAAAGTTCAATTAAAGGCAAATATTTCACCCTGGCTAACTAAAACCACCCATACCCTAATGAAATCCAGAGACAGGGCATAAAAAACATTGATACAAGCCAAACTTCCAGCTGACCTCCTAACATATAAAGAACTTAGAAATCAGACAAAAAAAACTAATCAACAAAGACAAAAAAGACTTTTATTATAATCCCCCCAAAACATTAAAATCTGATCAAAAAAAATTCTGGAATGCTAAAAACCAAATGCTACATCCAGGTAACCCAATTTCACCAAACCCATGTCCTGACAAGACACCTGAAGAAACTGCTAATACCTTCAACACCTACTTTATTGAATCCATTTCCAAACTATTAACACCAACCTCTCAAACAACAACACTTCAAACCTCCCTATACACCCCTCAACCACTATCTCAGTAAACTCCTTCTCTCTCAAATCTGTCTCCACTGAATATATCAGAACTTTACTCTCAAAGCTCAAACCATGCTCTGTATCAGCAGACAATATTCCTTCTTACTTTCTCCGGATTGCTCGACACTCACATGCTATGCCTGTATCCACACTAATCAATCGCTCCATCTCTGAGTCTAAAGTTCCCTCTGTCTATAAACAGTTTTACACTCTTCCTATTCATAAAGAAGGTAACTCCACAGAAATATCTAATTTCAGACCTATTGCTATCCCCTCCCCTCTCTCCAAAATCCTTGAGAAATATATACACAAACAACTTATGCATTTTGCAAGAAAAACTTCTCACTCCAACACAGCATGGCTTCCGTCCCAAACATAGTACAACCACAGCTCTACTATCATTTCTCAACACCTTAGCCCTGGCTAAAGATGATCGGCTTTTGACACTGTCTCAGACACTCTGCTTCTTAGTAAACTTGTAGACCTAAACTTCTCCCCTGATACAGTTGTGTGATTCTTTAGCTATCTCTCTGATAGGTTGCAGTCAGTATGATGGGACTCAGCACTATCTACCCCTCTCTCAGTAAGAACTGGTGTTCCCAAAGGTTCCATTCTTGGACCTCTAATATCTTCACCAACTCACTCCACTCCTCTTGTCCTTAATCTAACATTGTCCAATACGCAGATGACTCTACAGTCATAACTATTGCTAATTCCCCCTTAGAACTCTAATAAATACCCAGACATCTTTCAGCTCAGTAGATACATAACTCACTAATAATCAACTCATCCTCAACCCTAAGAAAACAAAATTACTAGTCTTTCTATCTAAATCTGCAAACCACATTAAACTTTCCTTCTTCATAAGGTCCCTAAACAATACTCCTATAGAAGTTGAAACTAACACAAAACTCCTTGGCATTACCATTGACGACAAACTAAAATTCGATCTTCACATTAACAATTGTATCAAAAAACCCACCAAAAGCTAGGACTGCTGTACAGGAACAACAAATTCCTAACTACTGAAGCTAGGATTTCTTTTACCCATGCCTACCTTCTACCATGCTTAACCTATTGTTCCCAAATACTCACAAATCTGAACTCCTCCCTACTTACCAAATTAGAATCAACCTACCACAAAATTGCTAGATTTGCAGCTCAACAAACATATAAATCTCACCACTGTGTCTCCCTAAAATACCTGAACTGGCCCAAACTACCTCACCTATTCCTACAATCTCAACTCCAAGTCATACACTCCATCCGATATCAGCCTGATTTCTGCCCAAGTCTGTCTTCTCTCATCTCTCACTACTCCCCTACCAGACTTCTCCGGAGCTCAACCCAAGACCTACTAAAAATCCATAAACCCAAATCCAACACAGGGTACAACTTATATAAGCTACCATCCCTCTATTGCAGGGACCTAACTCCCACTAGAAAAGAGGTCACTGACTCACCGCAAATGATTTAAGCTAGCAACCAAAGACCACTTTAAAAAACACTGGTCCTGCTATTGTACTCACCCTCCCTGATTATTACGTACCTTTTATAGTACAGTCAAACTAACTTACTAAAAACTTACCATTTAACTACTTCATCTTATGCTTCCTATGCAACCTCCAAAGCTTCTTCTGTATTCTGCTCCCTAAAATTCTTATGTAACCTTTTAAGTTTCTGCTACTCTGCATACAAAACCTTATATTTACTCACGTCTCTTTTTAAACCAAAACATACAGCTTATTCTACTTTTTTAACATTCTCCTTTTTGTTTATAGTACTGTTTTTTCTGTCAACAATACACATGTATGTATATATAACCTACATATTTTAACTACCAAAATTCTCTATTGCTATTTTTATTGAAATATTATCTGTATTGCTATTTTTATTATATTGTATATCTTTGGAGCTTTTCTCCCCGGGCCTCTGAGAAAGGGCAATAGCTCAGCCGGACACTCCCAGTCAACAAAATGTAAAATAAAATAAATAAAACAAAACAAACCCTTAATTCCACCTATAATGATGTAAGAGAGAACTTTGAATCAATTTATTCAACTCTGTGTTTGCTGTACAAAACATAAAAAAAAGAGTAGCATGGCCATTTCCTGAATTGCAACTTGCAGAAAGTACAAGGTCATCAGTCACAGTCCAATGAGTACAAACTGCTTGGCATGTGAAATACCACACATGTAATAAAACATAAAGCACATACATGCAGTTTTTGTTGAGTTCCAGAATAGAAAATGCCAAACATCTTGGGAGTCCAAAGGTTCCACTAAGCAGGAAATACAAGCCCTTTCACTATCTAAAACAGTGCAACATTTCCCAAAAACTGTGACACAAAGATTTAGCAAAGCACAGACACCACTGATAAAATAAGCACACTACAATGCCATAACAGCAAGAAACCCAATGGAACTTACAGCAGGGCTCTGCAGTCAAAACTGCATACACAAGGTACCACACTAGTAGAAGCAGACATGCAGAAGGGATCCCACACTCACTGATATTATATTCAGGCAGCATGTAGGAGGCATTAGTCACAAGTTAATCCAACACCAAACAAAACAACACAACACACATACAAAATGAACAGATATGCACAGACAGCTGAAAAAATGTTTTGATGCACATACAAAATAATAACACCCTGACCTCATACAATCTGTGCCCTCAAGGCATAAATCCAGTGACACGATAAGCCACAGAAATTACACATAGGAATGTTCTACATGTTATGCTATAAAATCCTTCTTTTCACTACCCAGGAACTCAAAGAATACTGTCTGACGTCTTCCCATGTATTTACACTAAAGGATTGAATTTTTTTTTTTTAGTCTGACTAAGCACAAAGAGTCCTAAAGAGAAAAGATTTAGGATCAGACACACAAGAATCAAAATTTCTTATGTTAAAAGTAGTTAGAGTTAACAAACAGGTGATCTAGGAATCACTGAACATTAGTTATACACATTTTATATATACATAGTTACAATTTCCCAATACATCACAGTTCTGACAATTGCAATAATACAATTGTAAGAGGAAGTACGTCAGAAAAGAAACTATGTTGGTTATAAAAGAGATCTATTGTTTTAATTTTAAATGACTATTTAATACACTTATGGATCCAAACACATATTGGGGATGTTTTAACTGAGTTAGAAATAAGTTAGTGTTGGGTATTAGTTCTAATACCTGTTAGAATAACTTGACTTCCCTTTTAAAGCTCTACTGTTCAGGTAGTGCCTCACTGAATTGTACTCTTTCATTGCCAGACACTCCAAGACCACGTAATAGAGCATCAGATGAGTCTCTCCCCCAACTATAATTATTTTAAATAATAATTTAATTATTTAGTTATAAATAGAAATTATTTAGTCATAAAGTTCACTATAGCCTTAAAGATTTAAGGTTTGTTTTTCATTTTTCTTAGGTATAGAACGCCATATGAATGACATCATGCTTTGCTTAAAAATGATCTGTTACATACAAAAATAATTCAAAATTATTTTTTTTCTCTCTTCAGGTCTATTCTTTGTCCTCCCATGTACAGACAGTTTTGTGAAAGTTGATTTAAGAACAGTTACTTTTGATATTCCTCCGCAAGAGGTAATGAGTTTTAATTGTATTCTCTTAACTATTGAAATTTTGACTGGTTACAAACATATTTAAAAGCCATATAGTAAATGAATAATTTGCTGGATTTATTTTTAATCTAGATATGCTACATTATAAGTAGATATTTCAAATAAATGTGCTGACTTGTTTTTGTAGTGAAACAAAAAGCTCAATAATGTTTATTCACCAAATAATTTTCAAAAATCATTATCTAAATATTATATATAATAATTATTATAGAGTATGTGCAGTGGTGCAATGGTTAATGTTGTCTCCTCACAGCAAGAGATTCTCCTGTTTGATTCTCGACTGGGGTGCCTTCTGTGCAGTGTCTGCATGTCATCCCTGTATTCACATGGGTTTCCTCAGGGTGCTCTAGTTTCCTCCCACATTCCAAAGACATATGTCTAAAGCATTTCTCCCATCTCTCCTAGTCTAACTTTCCCAGTCAACAAATGTTAAATAAAAAATAAATATTTATTTTACATTTGTTTACGGAGAAAGTCTGACTAGGATAATGTCACATTTTTAGTGGAGGCCAGGAGAGAAAAGCTCCACATTGACATGTTATGGTCACAGTTAAATAACATGGTAATACAAAACCTAATACAGAAGAAAAACATATCAACTAAGTAAAAAAAAATCACAACTTCATTGCATGCAGTGTGAACTTATACATACAGAATGCAAATATTTTGACAGCAATAAGATAAAAAAAGAACATTGTCAACAGTTAAAAAAATCACAAAGTGCATTTATAGAGGTGATATTGTACACTGTAGGTACACACTTTGGAAGAGAGATGGCCAAATAAAATAGTCTAGGCAACATTATATTTGTCCTTTATCTAAGAATAAAAGTGACATTAGTTCAGTACCGAAATTTGTGAGGCAGGGTCCACTGGCAGCACAAACTCCCAAAGGAAGACTGGAGAGGAATGATTAAATAATATAACTGAATAGAAGGTAATAAGCCACAATTAATTCTTTTACAGCATGCCACTGATATGATAAGCATTTCTTACTTTGGAACATGGCACTCGACCGTTTCATACAGAAAAAATGAATTTGTTTGTTTCTCTCACACCACAGATAAATGGTGCACGGTTTGTTTGATCAGTCTCAGTTAAGCTAACCTAAACCAATGCATACTCCTGTGCTTACAAATCTGAGTCTGCACCCTATTTTAGTAAAGTCATTGGGCAATCTAAGCAGGTGATAAAATAAAAACATGGACAAGAAACAGACTGCATCACCAATGGAAGTTCAACCTTGGCAAGAACTCCCATATATTAAGTAAAAGTACTATGAAGAGGCACAGTTATATTAAGTTCCTCATTTATTGTACTTTAATTCATAGTATTGCTACAGTTACTAAAGCTAATGTAATCAGATAGTGGGGACCCTAACAACTTCAAGCAAAATATCAGAAGTCAAAAGACTAATTATGTGAAAAGGAAACTGCTTAGGAGAATTTATGTCACTTAATTTGTGCTACATAACAAATATGAACAAAGTGATACTACAGTATTTATCTGTATGTGGCAAAGTGTTGAACAGCTTAGACACAATAAAGTGGAACAAAGTTACTACAGGACAATAACAGTAATAATAATAATAATAATACATAAAATGAATGCATTCAAAAAGTGGGTGCACTATACATTTTATGATTTTGTTAACCACTAAACTTTTGCTAAAAAACAAACTGTGATGACCTGCATCATAAACAAAACTCAAGCTTGTTGAATGTCTTAAATAATGTTTCTTTTTTCATGAAGAACCTAGAAAGTGCAATATTTAGGCAGTATACTTTTCTATAAGACAACTATAAGAAGAAAAAAGTGCACTTTAAATCACATAAAAGTCTGAAGTGACATTTATTGTTGCACTGTATTTCCTGGCAATAAATAGCCTTTTCTATACTTCACCTCAAATTTCCCAGCCCTTGCTTCGAAAAGACTAGAATGGTAATGATCAGGTCAGTAATAGTAAAGAGATATGAAAGTATGACCGAAAAAGTGACATCATTCCTCCAGATCTGCATATCACCAATCTAGCCACCAATCTATCGGTAACAACATGTAATTTAGTAGCTGTTTATTCTGTTCTCCATTAACGTCATTCCTCCAGATCTGAATATCATCACTCTATCGATAACAACATGTAATTTAGTAGCTGTTTATTCTATTCTCCATTAACCTCATTCCTCCAGATCTGCATTTCACAATCTATCGGTAACATGTAATTTAGTAGCTGTTTATTCTGTTCTCCATTAACGTCATTCCTCCAGATCTGCATATCACAATCTATCGGTAACATGTAATTTAGTAGCTGTTTATTCTGTTCTCCATTAACGTCATTCCTCCAGATCTGCGTATCACCAGTCTATTGGTAACAACATGTAATTTAGTAGCTGTTTATTCTGTTCTCCATTAAAGTCATTCCTCCAGATCTGCATATTACCAGTCTATCGGTAACAACATGTAATTTAGTAGCTGTTTATTCTGTTCTCCATTAACGTCATTCCTCCAGATCTGCATGTCACTAATCTATCAGTAACAACATGTAATTTAGTAGCTGTTTATTCTGGTCTCCATTAGTGCAGAATTTCACCACACCAGGAGTAACATGACAGTTATCCTAACTTAAACGATATTTTCTTCACACAGAGATAAAAGTTGTAACCAATCCAGGTCAAACTACTGCCGTTTAAGACTGGCAGTTGGCAGAGAGGTTTAGGTTGCAAGCTTTAGTTCCTGTGGTACAGGGTTTTGATTCCTTCAGCCCTTATTTGCCCCCTGTGTGAACATAAGCAAGTCACTTAACCAGACATTCCTCCCGGGTCACCCCTGAAAAGGGACTATTTGTCCAGTGGGTCTAACTGGTTAACAAATACAATTATTATTTATTATGCTGGTGTTTGTTTCACAAATAAATGGAGTTAATTTCTTTACTGCCATTGAAGTAAAACTCTGGCAAGTAGTCGTCTAGATTTTCCACTGTTTAGTACAGTCAGTAATGACTATGGTCAATGCTCCTTCACACATAATAGCCAACAGGTTTCGTGTCCACTTTTCATGGTTGCAAACTTAACAGATTTGCACTTCTCGCAAATTACAGCCAAAACAATGAAATCTCTCCAGCTAACATGATAACATATGTTCTTTCGATGTGATGAAACAGACCCAGCCAACAGCTCAATCTCAAACAAATGAGCAGTTGTTGCCATTATGCAATAAACGTACAGAACTGTATTGGTTTATCAGTACAGAAAGCAGTACAGTCAAGGTGACTACTTTGTTTCTAGTCACTGTCCAAAACAATGAGCAAGTCTATTTCCAAAGTTGTCAATAGGTGTGGCAGCAAACTTACCATCATAGCAGGGACTTTGTCATGAACCTCCACATATATGGACTAGAGCTATGTTATAGATCTGGTCTCCTATTGTTACGTTTGAGATTCAATACTGAAAGTCCCAAACACTAGGAAATTAAATGTGATTGGAGAAAAATATTCTAAGACTAAAGATGCTGTTTCTTGCAGATTTTCCCCTTCTTCAAAGAACATTAATCTCAGATTTAGTATATATAAATAGTAAGGATGTGGGGAGTACAGCTCCTAATGTGTAGCCGAGAGTTTTGTGTTTCATTGCGCTGTACAATCACTTTAGTTTTCCAGATTTTCAGGACTCCATTGCAGAGTCTTGAAATGCTAACAGAGTGCCCTGCAGACCCTAAGAAAATAGAAAATCCTGGATTAGCAGAGGAATGATAAGAAAGCATTGGCTGAGGTGTGTGTCATATATGGTACCCCATGATGAGCATAGACAGATTATCCATCGGAGACCTCAGTGTGTACCTCACTGTGCAAGCTGGCAACTGGCACATTCCAAGTATGGAGAAACAAGTGGAGTGGGAGACATCTGAAGAAGAACTATAAACATGGGAAAGAAAAAGTGATTTAATATGGTGCAATATTTATGCAAAGAGAAAGTAAAACTAATCAATACAAAAAGAGCAGCACCAAAGATATTTGAAGAGAAATGCAGGCAAAGGCATCCAGATACAGAAAAGTTTACAATGAAAAAAATAAGAAAACAAAGAGGAAAAGTAGAAAAGAGGATTAGTAATAGAGAAGTTAAAGAAATAGAAACTAGGGTTATGGATTACCTGTGAAGTGAAGGATTTAGTGTAGAAAATCTAACTCTGATAACACCACAGCAAGATAGATCTATGGATCCCCAAATTAAGGTGAAACCATTGGTGCGGGAAACATCTGATCAATTGTCATATGAGGATACTTTGGAGCCTTCCATAGGAAACCAGTGCAAAAGTTCAGTTGGAGCTGTACAGCAAGGAAGGACCAGGAAACTGGCAACTCTGACATAGTCAATGATGTGGAGTGATGGGCCAGTGAGTTCCCATGTGAAAGAGAAACAGATGGCACAGGAGGAAACTGAAGAGAATGTGGCACAGGAAGGTGCTTTGGAACTTTCTACAGAATGCATGCAGGCAATGGAGAACAAAGAATGCATCCTCAGGTTAGAAGAAAATGATCTAAGAGCAGAGTTGGTTGATTTAATAGAGATGGGGAGACATACTATGATCAATGAAAGAAACAGTCTACAGAAAGTCAATAAAACCCAAAAAGTTAGAAGTCTGATAAAACAAATGAACACAGTAATTAGGACTGTTCATAGAAATTCATGTGATATAACAGAAGTAAACAGGATAGATTGCTGTACAGCTAAATTACTAACAGATAAATTCTTACCACAAAAGCAGAGGGAAGTAACAGAAAGGAAGGGAGAAATCAAATGCCATCATGGAAATATCGAATAGAGAAAACTATAAAGTAATTACGACAAGAAGTGTCACTCTTAAGAAGAGTATAGAAGAGGGAACAGATCAACAGAAATACTCAGAAAGATAGATGTGATAAAACCAATGCAGAGTATCAGAACAGATCAGGATCTATTGTGTACTGTCGGGAATAATAAACTAAACATATCAGCACAGGCAGAAAAGGAGATATGCAGATAAATTTAAAGGAAAACTACAAAATAAGCAATTTATTGATGACCTAAAAAAGTTTTAAAGAGAATTGGGAAACAAGGTAAAAGACATTGAAACAGAACCAAAAAAAGAAGGACTAGTCACATTTTGGAGAAATATCTACGAAGATTCTGTGGAACATAACAAAGATGCTAAATGGATAGAAGAAGTAAAAGACAGAATAAGAAGTTCAAATGTGCAGGATATGAAATGGGATGAAGTAACAGCCAGAGAAATTGAAACAAAGTTAAGAAAAGCTCCTAACTGAAAAAAACCCAGGTCCAGATGCAGTACCTAACTTCTGGCTAAAAGTAAAAGTATTATCTTTATATGAAGATTTAGCCATGAGTAAGAACTATTTATATATGCACCCAGAACAGATGCCAATCTGGTTAACTACAGAAAAACAATACTCCTCCTTACAAGTGAACCTGCAAGCTATCCTAAAAACTATAGACCAATAACTTGTCTTCTGACAATGTACAAACTATACATTCAAACTGATGCCAGCAAAGGTTATAGTCATTTAGAAGAAAACGTAATCATGGCAATAGAACAAAAGGGTAACAAAAGAAAGTCAAATGGAAGAAGGTATCATTTGTTGTTAAATAAAGTCATACTGGAGAACTGTAAAAAGGGGAAGAATCTAGGTATGGCATGGATAGGCTACAAAAAAGCATTTGACAGTATCCCACATTCATGGATAAAAGAGTGCTTAAAATGTATAAGATACACCCTGCACTGATTGATTACATTACAGCGACCATGAAACAGTGGCAAACCACTTTGCAGTTAACCTATGATAAAGGACAAATTATTATTCCAGGGATAGAAATTTAAAGCGGGATATTCCAGGGTGACTCTTTGTCACCACTGCTCTTTTGTCTTGTCCTTAACCCATTAAGCTATCTACTTAACAGATTAGGTCATGGCTATAATTTGGTTCCCAGAAAACAACAACGTGCAAAGACGTTTCATCTTCCTTTTCTATAATTTAAAACTGCATAGTTCATCAGATGAGGAACTGAAAGCACAACTGCACATGATCAAATCTTTTTCAGATGATATAAGAATGTCATTTGGTCTTGATAAACGTGCAAAAGCAACTTTAAATCAGGAAAGCTACAGCACCAAGAAAACATAAGCCTGGGATAGGAATGAGATATAAAAGAACTTGAGCAAGAGGCAGTGTATAAATATTTGGGAACTGGTGAAGTATCAACAATAAAACATGAACAGATGTGAATAAAACTTAGCAAGGAATGTTTTAGAAGATGAAAATTAATACTGAAAACAGCGCAGACATCTAGGAACAAAGTCCAAGCTATAAACCAATTGCTCTTCCTGTCCTAACTTACAGTTTTGGAGTGATTGACTGGCCCCAAAAGGTGTTGGATCAGTTGGACAGGAAAACAAGAAGGATGCTTCATGCTTATCAAATGATTTATAAAAATCAGTGTATAGCAAGACTATATATTTCTCATTTTGAAGAAGGTATGGCCCTCCTTAAAAAACTGATTATATGTGTAGATCAGCAGTCATAGGACTGCATACATATCTGCTGACCTCACAACTTGTTGCAGTTAAACTCTTTTTTTAGGCCCTAGCTGTTTGTTAAAAACTTCTTTTAAAGGCTCACTGCTGCTTTCAGGTGTGAGAAACATTTCTGAGGTATTAACTGGAAATTGTCCACTTTTATTAAGCATCTGCTGGGTTGTTTGTTTGTAATAACTTGTTGCAGTTAAACTCTTTTTTCTAGAGGCTCCTTTAGCTGTTTAAAACTTTCATTTAAAGGCTCACTGCTGCTTTTCTGGTGTGAGAAACATTTCATCAGTTTGTTTCCCACCCCCCTGCCTGTTGGTATAGTGTTTTTATAGTTGGTGGTTTTGCAGTTGCCCGCCCCTAGTGTAAATTTGATCTGGGACCCTCCTCCCAGTCTAGTGTCAGTACTTCATTTTACCCAGTACAGGGAGAACATTTGAGAAGTCCAATCAGCTTAGTTTCTGCTACTCCTTTCTCTCTTTCCTTTATCTCTTTCCACTTTAAAAAAAAAAATGTATCTGCTTTTACTGTATTTGTGTTTCTTCCTACTTTATTTTGCTTTTGCGTCATCTTAAAAGTACTCAATTGTATTTATAACTGCTTGGTGTAACTCATTCTAAGCCTTTTAGTTTAAGCACTTGGGCTTCAGACCAGTTGTTTTACATTAAGAAGGTTTGTGGCCTGCACTGTGGTGGCAGGACAGGTAGCTTACATCCTTCTAAGTTGGGAACTGCTGATTGAGGGCTCAGTGTATGTTATTCTAAAAGTGTATTAGTTCTGGTTTAAGCACTTGGGCTTCAGGCCAGTTATTTTACATTAAGAAGGTTCGTGGTCTGCACTCTTGTGGGAGGAGAGGCTGGACTCTGCCCTTCTGAGCTGGGAATTTCTGGTTAAAGGCTTATAGTGCCTGCATATTTGAACTGTTTCTTACTGAAATTGGTACACCTTGTTTGCTGTAGCATAGACTAGATCCAGGCCTGCTGAATCTAGCTTTGTCTGTATGCTTGTTGTTTGTTTGCTTATTTCCCTGAAACGCTAATTTCACCTAAAACGCGGCTTTTCAGCACTTCTGTGGATCCCTAGTGATATCTGCATTGCTTACTGTACTTATTTCCTTGTTTCACTTGAAAGAAAGTTACTGTTTGTCATTTTTGCATTTAAGTTACCTGTAACACATTGCATTTAAGTTACCTGGCACTTGCTCACTAAGTCAGCACTAAAAAATTAAAAGCACTACACCCTCACAAACTCCCCTTGAGTACCTTGTTCCCCATTGGCCCTTTTTTTCAATTATAAAGGAATTCCCAATACTATTCTAGCATGTCCAAAGGTCAGTTGTCCATCTCCTCTCCGGTCCAGTTGGTGAATCTGGGAATCTTGAGGCAATGTTACAACTGCCTCATGTACACAGAAAACCCTCTCCTCCTCCCAACAAATTCCAACACATGTGAGAGATGCAACCATATAGCCAAACTGGAAGCTAAGCTCTCTCAACTCAGTACTGGCGTAACCAGTCAGGAGGAGAAGGAAACCACACTCACTACACTTCCAGTCTCAAATAGACCTACCACAACAGCAAACCAAACACATAAACGCACAAAAACATACTCGGAGGCTCTAAATAAAAATCTGCCTAAGCTGCAGAGACCTCCAAAGCAGACACCCAAGCAACCGCTACCCCAAAACAAAACACATGCAACACATAGCTCACAAAGCCAGTGTGCTGAACAGTCACAGCCCTTAAGGCTAAACAACACACCCGATACACTTGTAATAGGTGACTCTATTGTCAGGCACATTGACGTCCTGCTCACCAGGCTGAACAAGGAGAAGGTCACGGTGAGCTGCCTGTCAGGTGCTAGGATCCGCCACATAACACAAGCACTCAGGTCACTCCAAGGCAAGTACAAATATGACTCAGTCATTGTCCATGCTGGTGTGAATGACCTGAGACGGACCTCCCTGGACTACATGAAAAGAGACATAGAGGAGCTCTCTGAGCATGTAGCCCAGGCCGGTATGACCCTGACCTTGAGTAGCATCTTACCCTCACCAAGAATGATGCCACAATATGAAGACAAGATGATCAATTTCAACAATTGGCTTAAGTATTGGTGTCATTCAAAGGGTATCCAATGCCTGTCAGCCTGGGATGACATGCTCGACAAGCCACGATGCTTCGCTAGGGACGGCTTGCACCTGTCACCCCTGGGCTTTCGGATATTGGCAAAGGCTCTTGCCACCCCCATAGTGGCTTTTTTAGGCAAGGCTCAAAAGACAAACCCACCTTCATAGGTATCACAAGGGATAAGAAACTAAGAGTAATGCTACTCAACGCCAGAAGTCTAAACCTAAAGATGCATGCACTCGAAACTCTCCTTAGCATGGAGAACATCGATATCTGTGCAGTAACAGAAACCTGGCTCAAGGCTCCCGAGAGCACCCCAGCACTACCAGGTTATACCTCATACCATGCTTTTCGGCCCCAAAACTTGGACCGAACCACAAAAGGAGGGGGAGTATCAATATACGTCAAAGATACCCACACCTCCAGGTTGGTGGCACAGCGTGAAGCATCAGAGACTATCCATGTACAACTAACAGTGGGTAAAACTGCCTTCCAGTTTATAGCCTGCTACAAACCACCCTCCCAAACCCAGGAACCCCACTCGGCCTTCCTGAGAACACTGGAAAATATGAAGGTCTCTCCAAACACCATTATATTGGGCGACTTCAACTACCCAAACATAGACTGGGAGCATTACTCTAGCTTGAACACCCTAGCCCAAAGGTTCCTAGAATTTATAAACTCAAATGCTATGGAACAACTTGTTACCACTTCCACAAGAGGGGAAAACATACTGGACCTGATCATCACCAACATGGGGACTCTATGCTCCAGACCAGAAGTGTATCCCTCACTGGTAAGATCAGACCATAAACTAATCTCACTGGATATTCACATCCCGACCCCACCCCCTGCCCAGAAAACCACAGTGAAAAACTTCTCTAAAGCAAATTTCACACTCCTCAAAACTGAGGTGGAATCCATCAAAGCCACCGGGCCTGTGGAAAATACGGCCCAGACTGCAGAATCCTTTATAAACGCATTCTATGAACACATTCAGGAATGCATGGATCTTGCAATCCCAAATAAAACCAAGACCCAATCCTCCAAAGGCAGATGTCCTGTCTGGTGGACACCATCCATAAACAAACTATACAATAGAAGGAGGAAGCTACTACATGATAGAGCAAAATCCCAAAAAGGGAAGACATCTCTGATCAGTATTAGCAAAAAACTACGGGCACTCATACAATCGTCTAAGGCCAGCTTTGAGAGAAAAATTGCACAGGACACTAAGGATAATCACAAGGCTTTCTTTAGTTATGTTAGGAACCTGGGTGGGAATTCCCAGATATGCTCAGAATTAGTCCAAAATGACAAAAAATACACTGAACCCACAGACATTGCCAACATCCTAGCTGACAGGTTCAGCGCAAACTTCTCCCCACCCCACCAAAAGGGCAAATATCTATCCCAGCAGAGTGCTGCCCCCCTGACATCTCAGATGCTCAGGTAATAGCCACCCTCTCCAAAGCAAAAAACACAGCATCAATGGGACCAGACAGTGTCCCGGGCTGTGTCCTACATGAACTCCAAGAAGAGCTAAACCCAAACATAAAACTACTGTTCAATCTCAGCCTTACTACAGGATATGTACCCAAAGAGTGGCGTACAGCAACAGTGGTCCCTCTCCACAAAGGTGGTGCCTCAACGGATCCTGGAAACTATTGAATCATAAGCCTGACTAGCTTGGTCTGCAAAGCTATGGAAAGGATCATCATGGACCTCATAAATAAAGATATTGGGGACCTACAGACACTGGATCCTACCCAGTTCGGCTTTGTTAAGGGCAGATCCTGCCTCTTAAACCTGGTCAATTTCTTTGAAACAGTCATCAAGGCCATTATCGAGGGGAGGGTGGTCCACACAGCCTACCTGGGCCTCGCAAAAGCCTTCGATACAATACCCCGCTCGGGCCTTATAGATAAGCTCTCCAGCTTAAATATAAACCCCTATGTCACTAGATGGGTTGCAAACTGGCTCAAGGACAGAACCCACATGGTTAGAATTGCTGGAGCCATGTCAGACTCCAAACCAGTTACAAGTGGCATCCCACAAGACTTAGTCCTGGGACCTCTCTTGTTCGGTATATATTTCTCGGAAGTACAGGCCAACACGGAAGGACTGTGGCTGACCAAGTTTGCAGATGACTGCAAACTGGGCACCATAATCGACTCTCCAGCCGACACAAGCATCCTCCAAAAGGGCCTCATAGAAACAGACAACTGGTGCCAGAGCCATGGCCTGAAGCTAAATGCCAAAAAGTGTATAGTCATGCCTTTGGCAAAAACAAAGTGCCCACAAGTTACCACATAGGTGGTAATCCATTAAGTACAGAAGAAGTAATTAGGGACCTGGGGACCCAAGCTCTCATTTGACAACCACGTGGCCAAAGTGGTTAGAAGAACATTTTATATAGCCCACCTAATCATGAAGGGATTCACATCTAGATCAGGGGAGGTCATCGTGCCTCTTTACTCATCCCTCATCAGGCCCATAATTGAGTACAATGCCCCTTTTGGGATGTACCTTACCAGACACCTGCAGCAACTGGAAAGACCCCAAAAGTACCTCACCAAGAGGATCAAAGGGCTCAAACAGATGCCATATGCTGCCCGGTTAAAGAAACTCCAGCTCTACTCAGTGGCATACCGCCTGCTCAGAGGCGATCTGTGGCTGACGTATAAAGCCATGTCCAACCCAGAATTAATGGACATGTTGCACCTCAGAAAATCCAAATCCCATCGAGCTACACGCTCGAGAGACTTGAACCTCAGCACTGAAATAAATAGGACATGCTGGAGGGACAGATTCATAACCCAGAGGCTCCCTTCACTCTGGAATAAAATCCCAGTCCAGGTTAGGCAGAGTCCCTCTTTGACTCTCTTCAAGAGGAATCTTGATGAGTGGATGGGAGATCATAGGTTTACCCCGGGTATCACTTCTGTGTCACTGTTAGACAGAGGCACAGTATACTAACCTCGAAAAAGGGCATAGCAAAATTAATTTAAAATGGGTGTCGAAAGCCAAACACACTCTGGCTAGGCTTATAAATGCCCTAGGGCAGATAGCCTAGTATGAACCTATGAACCTATAAGATCTAAATGTAGTGAAAGTTTTAAAACATTAGGAGACTAAGTCTAAGATGACTTCTCTACTTAATTTAGCAGAAGCATATAGATGTCAAGCGGGAATGGAAATCAAAACCAGAAGCAGATAAAAATCAGGTAACAAGTGAATGTGCCAAAAAACAAAAGAAAGAATATATAATCACCAGATCTTCAGAAGAGAAATTTTATTTTTAAACCTTACATACTTGTTTATAAACTAAGCTTGTAACTACTATTTTACATCTTAGGTGCTTTTTTATCCCGCATACAATAGTAATCATGTTCCTTACTTCATCACCCATACCTTAACAGAAACCCTATACCATCAAATTATGCCTGCAATGTAGTGGTCTCTTTAACCAGTCATAAAAAAACTGTTATCTTTTTTGATTAGTTTACTAAGTCATAGAAATAGAGGATTGTGATGAAAAGTAAATTCACTGAATATTTCAAAATTTTTGTTGTCCAATGTTTTGTTGCAGTGGTTATTCAGTTTTATAAATGCAGTCATACACATGCATACACACAAGTGTGTGTGTGTGTGTGTGTGTGTGTGTGTGTGTGTGTGTGTGTGTGTGTGTGTGTGTGTGTGGCGTGTGTGCGTGTGTGTGTGTGTGTGTGTGTGTGTGTGTGTATATATATATATATATATATATATATATATATATATATATATATATATATATATATGATATATATATATATATATATATATATATATATATAGATATACATAGCATGAGGAAGGAAACTGTTTAGTATGTTGTATAGGACTGTCACCAGAGATCTTGTTTCTGCCTCTATTCTGTTAGTTTCTTCCTGTGCATCCCTTCAGTTGTCATGGATGGCAGAGGCGAACCTGCCTATCATTCAGTGTTGTGTGTAATTACTCTTTCATCCATTCATTTTCTGATGTTGATACCCACTTTATCCTATACAGAGTAGTGTCATAACCAGAGTATGTGCTGTTACTCAACGGGCATAAGGCAGAGAATAAATAAATAAATACATAGATAAACCATTAAAATGACCACAGCACACCTGCATGCTTAGATGATACAGTGCACTGTATACATAATCTGCATTTGTTTTGCATCTTGTGCACATAGTTTAATATTATGTATTACAAGAACCACTGCAAAATAAACACAAACTGTAACTATACATGCACTTAAGAGTCCACATGGGTCCCTATCACCTAACATCAAAGTCTCAGAAGCTCAAATGGCATAAACATTCATTGTGCGGGATAGAGGTACAGTGGAGATTGGGGTTTTACTCCTTCTCCACTGTAGTACGATCTCAGTGTTTGTATATATAATGACTGGGGGCTGTGGGGGCACAGCCCCTCACATTGGGGGTACAGAGCAGGTGTGTTTTTTGCAGACTTTTATCGAGCTTCTAGGATTTCAATGCTCTTGGCTCGAAGTTTTAAGATTCAAGCTTGTGATAGGAACCCATCCAAATACATGAACACATGCCTATACTCACCAACCCACATATATGTGAAATATATATGTACGCAATAATCTTAAAACATAATTTATGAATATGCTATGCATAGAAAAAGTCTATAATACAGTACTTAGACCACAACCATATGTTGGGTATATTGGGTCTTGGTTGAGTCATGTTGTGGGCCTCACATCCTAGAGGTCTTCTGAAATGAAGGGCTTCCAGATCTATGATGCTCGATGACAATACATTTTGGACCAAAGTTCAACATTAAGGAAGCCTCACCTGCATGCTTGCTAGATGAGCCATTACCTTAGACACATGGATAAATACAGAAAGGTGCAGTGACATGTCTGTCCCCATTCGTTGGTTATTTTGGCTAGGACTGCTGCTTACAGTATGCAAGTTCAAGTATAGCCTCTTCAGCATAGCCCTCACTAGATGCAAGCTCAGATGCAGACAGAGAAATACATAATAACAAGAAATGATGCATCTTGACTTCTCAGGTTGTTCCTGGAAGGCAACTCTCTCAGGTGCTTCAGATGTGTGGATTGAATTATCAATGGTATCAGCACACAAACAGACTACATGGAATAACAGCATGCCCTCATCTGTTGCATCTTGTGTTACTGTTATTAATTTCTCCCAAACGACTTAATAAATTTCACCTGTGTTGTGAGCAAAAGTGACAGTGTCTCCAGAGGCCTGACCAGTGTCACACTGAAAATAAGTTAGCTCTGTGAATACAGTGGCAGTACTTGCCTGTAAGCTGGATATCATTTTAAACAACCTAACAGTGAGAGATCCACTCAACTGCTACCTATTTTATAACTCACAGTTAACAATTGTGTAAGCTCTCCAACTCTGTTCTTCATGGACAACAGCATAGCCTTGCCAGCAGTCAGAAGGGATGAATACAACAGGAAGAGGATGAAACTTATATGTCACAACACATCCACACACTTATGCTATTTGAGATGTACATTATTTCAGATGTGCTCCCCATGTCTGAACCAGATCTACAATGTGACTTGTATCCCCTCAATAATATCTCCTATGAATGTGTGCACAGCTATGCCCAAAAGGAGCAAATCTGCCTTCCCATGATATAACTGTGCAGATAAACGAGCAGTAGCCATGGGATGTAGTGCCCCTGCCCCAGCACTGTCATTCTTATTATAACACTTGACGTCTTTGCCATCCAACAGTGTGATCTGGTTCAGACTCTTACTCTAAGTCATTATGTTCACTGCATGAGCTGAGCATTACTGCATCATGCTGGTCTGAGTCATCTGGTAACCCACACAGTCTCATGCAGCTGTTACCCATACTCAGACTCAGCATCACACTGCCGCACAAAGGCTGACACTCCACATCTGTGATACTAAGGATCACAGCAGACACCTCCTCAGCTGATTCCAGATTAGGCACCTGTCAGGGAGTCAGACAGAGCAGCAGGATGGGGCTGTGAACACTCATATTGACGTGGTCCTCATGAGAGCACAACGCTCTCCAGATAAGTGAAACCCACATCACGGTACATGTCAACAGTGTTATCTGAGTGAAAAACACACAGCAGTACATTTCAGATACAGTAGCCCTATGGACAGTAGACATAACAAATAATGTATCTAGTCCACAAACATATACACACACGTGTACACGCAAATGTTCACACATGCTCATGCACACACATACATACAAATATGCACACACACTCACACACACACACACACACACACACACACACACACACACACACACACACACACACACACACACACACACACAAAATACACACTAACCTATGGGCTAAGCGTAGTCACCTGAGTCTCTAATACTGTCTCAATAACATCTAACATGTAAGGCACTAGATGGCAGTTCTAACATCTACTGTATGTGAGTGAATGTCAGTCTGAAGGCCACACTCTCACACTGTCTGCAGTGTGATAGTCTGGACAGTAGCTTCTGGCTCAAGGATTGTTGCAGGTGTGGAGGTATTGCCATGCACAGTGAGCACTGGGCTGTCAGGAAACTGTGCCACGTTTAGAAGATGTAGACCCAGATGAAGCAACAGCTGTTGCTGGCCTGACGTCTGTATGGGGACCACACACTTTGCCTGTACCTGGTGTCATGAGCCATCTTTTTATAACATGTGTATGCATGTTGGTATGCATAAACCAAAAAGTATGTATGTTGTATTTGATACATGATACTACCATGAGATGCTGTGTGCAGTTCCAAGATTAACCTGCCTGAAATATCAGCCTTTATGCCTCTACTAGAAATCAGGATGTCATCACTCGCCCTTGCAACTGAGACTTGCAACTGTTTATCAGCTTTAAGCCTCTGCAGAGGTACATCTCACCTGTCTGCAATAGATTAACACTAACAATGTTTCATGGTGCAGTCATGGCCACCAAACCAGTCACAGTGGTATGTGCACTACCGCAGATATAGTCCCACATGGCCATGCCACCAAAACAGCAAGTAACTGAAAGAAAAGGAAATGAAGAATCATTATGACAGGCAAATGTTTCTCCTCCATGATATTAGGGATCCATGTTCTCTGCACAGCATCCATAACACAACTGACTACAAGATATAAGGCACAGTAACTCTCATGGTAAAAGGATGAAAGACTTCTTTGTGCAGTGATAATATACAGTGTAACCATTGTGTTTGTTAAGCAGGCTTACTTGGTAACAACATTTATTTATTTAACATTTGTTTACTGGGAAAGTCCAACTGGGACAGATCCCATTTTCAGTGGAGGCCCAGGAAACCGGAGCACCTGGAGGAAATCCATGTGAATGCAGGGAGGACATGCAGATTGTGCACAGAAGATACCCAGCTGAGAATCGAACCAGAGAGCCTCTTGCTGTAAGGTGACAAAACTGACAAAACTAACCGCTGCACCATTGCATCACCCATAAAAAGACATTTTAAGCTACACATGGATGGGTATTTATAATCTAAACAAGTAAAGCCTTAAGTCCCAATAACAGTTCTGTTAACCTTGTAGCATCTTAGAACTGCCACCCATGTTACCAGAAATAACATATTCTTACCCCGTCTCCCTGAAATAACGTATCTGTCAAAGCCTGTCAACTTCTGGCCCCTGGACAATTTATAAGATCCACAGATCATAACAAAAACAGTTTATTAAATGTTCAAGATGGGTTTTGATTAAAAGTGAAAATACTGCTCATTGTAGAGACAGGCCCACCCTTCACATCCCCATTAAAGATCTTTGCTCCCTGAACTTCCAATGTTATTAAGGGGATAGAACCACCTCAGTACAAAGGCATACCTCTGTTATTCAAAGAGTCCATTATCTGGCCAGTTATGCATTATCCCACAATTGGCCTTTTATGGACCTCTAAAGTTCTGCTTCATATAAGAACATGGCTTCATTAATGACTTAAGTAGCCATACAACTGCCTGTGTGGACAACTGTCAGTAAAAAAGTAGGACTATGTACACAGTTATTAATTCAGTCACCTCCCTGCAGCACACACATATGGATGAAGGTTAAAGTGCCAGAACACAGCAGAAATATCATTGTATATGCATTTTTATCCAGTTTTGGCACACAGTATTTAAACATTTTATATTCATCAAAATTAATTTCACTGATTTGCCATGTTCATGAATTTATAACATTATCAGGTGACAATGAACGCATTTAAAAACACACAAGATTTGCATATCACATGTTCTCACAGGCATTGTGTTGCATGAGGAGGAGTGCGGTTTAAGTGAGCATTATTGGTAACAATTATACATTATCTTAAAGGTACTATTGCTGCTCTGAAACAATATTGGTCCATTTAGCAGTAATGGACAGATGAGTATACATCATAAGATGATATGAAGATAAGCTGATCTGTCTATCTGGGTCAGTACTATCACAAAGGCTTATTATACACTGGGAAAATTCTTGTATACCATTAATTTCAAGAAATAAATTGGATCATTGTTCTTTTGGGAAGTTTTCAATTAGTACTGGAATGATCTATTCAGCATCAGAGGAACATCCTAAGGACATCCACTGACAAGTCCAGGGCACGATCCCAGGTAGTAGGTGGATGTGTACCGTATACCATATTGTAGTCAAATAATGTATCCATGTTACCTGGTTTGAAGGGGTACTTTAGAGCTACACAGTTAGGGCTCATTTAAGTAACTCAAGCAGAAGATTATAAACCAAAATGGAAAGAGACGATGATGAAATGGGGAAGGGGGTTAAGAAATAAGGAGGGAGTAGGATTTTGGATGCAAGTCCTTAAGGAAAATAACAACTGTACAGAATATTATATTTATAAAGTAGCAGAAAGTTAAGCCAACAGAAAAATGGAGAATGGAAATTTTACCAGTAAGGATGCTGGCATGTAGGGATATACCAAATAGGCAAAAGGGGGTAGATTATACTGGGGGAAATTAGCAAAGGAACCAAAGTTTGGGGAACAAATAACTCAGGAGGGAAAGGTAAAAAAGTATGATGAAATGAAGCAGAATTCCAGACTACAGGTTAGAAACTGTCTCCCCTACCAGGGATAGATATGCGTATAGTGAAGGAAAGTGGTAGGTGAAAGGCCAGCTCTGGTAGTGTTAGTTGAGCCTTGAAGAGATGCAGTTATTAAAAAGGGGATAATTAGTAGGGTATGTAAGATATTGCACTATAACAGTAAGAAAAAAATCAGAAGAAATTACAAAGAATGGAAAGGCAATTTATTAAGGAACAAAGGGATGATATCAATACAGCTCCCTGGTATTCAACAACAAAGCCCAGAAGGTTTAGGATATTTGTACAGACATGTCTGCAGGGATATTTTGATTCAGAAGATTATTCTTCAGGTACATAGCAACTTCCGTGGTGGTGCAGCGGTAGCGTTGTTGCCTCACAGAAAGAGGTTCTCCCATTCGATTCTCGGCTGGAGTGCAGGGAGTGCCTTCTGTGTGGAGTCTGCATGTCCTCCCCACGGTTGGGTGGGCATTTGAGAGACATGTGTAAATGGGTGTACCTTTGTTGAAGGTTGAACGTCGAGCTGGCACCTCGGCGTTCATGAAAATCTACTGCCAATCATTAGCAGACCGGAGTTCCGCTGTGGCGACCCCTAACTGGGAAAAGCTGAAAGACAAACAACAACAACAATTCTTCAGGTACATAGCAATTGCTGAAGTTGTGATGAGAAAGAGATGCATAATTGGGAACATGTTTTTTTTTGGGGGGGGTGTAACAATTTGGCAAATTTTAAGAATTCTCTAAAGAGTACTTTGCCAAAAATGTTAGGGAAGCAAATGATTGTAACTAAGGAAATGTCTCTTTTGAGCTGGAATATACATGGCAGTGTGAATCTTGGCTCTAGATGATTGTGTTGAAGTGATACCCTGACTCCATATGCAAGAAAAGGGAAATGAGATTGCAGATGGATGGATGGATAGGATCTTAACTGCCTAGACATAGTAAGGCCTTGCTAAGTTTAATGCTATTGGCTACTAAAAAGCAAGTACTAGAAAATACAAATCAAATTTTAAATTAACTGTAACTAAGGCATCGAATACTGTAAAGGAGATAAAAGAACTGGAGGTAGGTTTTTAGAAAAGGGAAGAAATAAACTACATAGAAATAAATGGAATTTGTGGGAATAATACATGCAGAATAATGTTCAGGAAGAGGAGTGAGGTTTAAGGCAAGGCAGGAAATTATCAATGCATGAAATGCTGGAGTGAATGAAAATTGTTAAAAAAAGAAAACATGTATACTGCATGTGTATAACAATAGAAAATGTTACTATGGCTTGTTTGATTTTCTATCGATGTTTGTATACCCATGTTACTGATTAAAAATGTTATGTTTTAATAAAGGTATTTAAAATATAGTGTATCTGTAGACATATAATAAACTTGAGCCAGATTCATGAATGGCTAAATTAAAGCAGCTATAGTGTATGCATCACGGCACACCACTCGCACAATAGCTCTCTATTTTATATTCACTAAATGGGTAAATGGCAGAATATGCTAATTAAAGCATAAGTAGCAAAATGACATGCTAATCAATCGATCCAACATCGTGTAAAGTAGTCAATTGTCCTGAAATCCAAACGCCTTTGGATTACAGTCATAATTGCACTTAAAAAATGTTAAGGACTGCTGCTGCCATCATTAACCTGCATTTCCAACAGGCTTTAATTCACAGTGTTGCTGCTGCCAGACCTCGGCCAAAAAGAAGAATTTATCTTACCATGAACTGCACGACACAAGAATTGTAGAGCAATATTGGGTGGAGAGGGAAACATTAGAGAAAATATGCAACCTCTGCCACCCTCACCTGAGGTCCCAGGGAAATCTTTGAAAACCATCCCAGTGGAAGCAAAGGTATGTGTAGCTTTACATATATTAGCTACAGGTACTTTCCAGAGACCCACATGGGATATATTAGGGTGGTCACAGGCCTCATCTTCTAAAATATTACATCAGTTTCTAAATGCAATGTTACAACATGCAAGGGAGCATATCTGTTTCCCATGCACTGCAGAGGACAGGGCAAGAACCATGCAGGAATTTTATGCACTGGCACACTTCCCTGAAGTTTTGAGGGCCATAGATTGCAGGCACATAGAAATAAAAGTTCTACCCGGTGAACATGGAAGGAGCTACATCAACAGGAAAGGATACCACTCTATAAATTGTCAGGTTGTCTGTAATGCCCATGGAATCATCTGCAATGTCTGTGCAGGTAACCCAGGCAGGTTTCACGACTCATACCTATGGAGCAACTGTGAGCCGTACACAAGGTTTGCTAAAGGTGACTTTCCACATGGGCATCTAGTGGGGGTCGCAGGATATGCACTGGAACCTTGGCTCATGACACCCATGAGAAACAGGATAGTATTTATAAGATATTAACTGCAATACTGCATACCATTAACAATTCAATATTTGCAAATGCAGTTATTAACATTGAAAAAAATGCACCCATTTACATAGCTCTCCACTTTGCCTGTGTCTCATCCTGACATACTTGATTAGGTCCAGTTGGCTATACAACATTATTCTGTTGTTGTCACCCATCCTTGGTGTGGTGACTCTCCAGATCATAAAATTCTGTGTACAATTCTACATTTATGTTGTGAAGAAGTGAATAGTTATGGTGCTCTCCCAACACCTTCTTGCAAATTCCTGCATTCTTTTCCCTGTGTCCTGACCTCTGCTTGTTCCTCCATTTCACCACTGTCCAATCAATCCCTTTTTCACACATTTAATCTGAACAAAAAATAGAATCATACACAATATATCTGATCAAGAAATAGAATAATACACAGTCTACATGGCCATTAATGGACCACCTAAAATCCTTCACTTTTAGTCCTCAGCATTTTTGTGGGGGTTGGCATTGCACACCAATGCTGAGTGATGGTGAATGACAATTAACATCCAATAACAAAAGCTGAAGATTTTAATTTCAGGTGCACTAGCAACATTCACTTTGCGCAAATGTACTTAAAGTCACCGTGCTATAGAAATACAGAGTAAAGGCACAACTTTGAAACAGTTACTCTAACATTTCTTAAACTACTATATGTAATAACTAGAAGTTCTTATGTGGTATATTGAGATAATTGATGTTTTTGCATATTGTCAAGGCTGTATGTCAAATTTTTATTTCATGTCATTTTATACTCCCAGCATAGGTTTAACTACAAATGTCTGGTACCTAGCTCTGGTTACAATATTTAATTAACATAGCATTTTAATATTGCAGCAGGAAAGCATTTACAAAAACATTCCATCCCCAAAAGTGAGGCTTCGTAAACCACCCTTCTCATGCTTATGTCTTAATTTTGTGTCTAATCTCTTACCCCTTCTTACTCCCTATAGCAAGCGCTTTATTGTACAGCCCATGCCAGCTTAATAATGATGAAACAACTAAATGTAATACACCATAAGGATGATGGTAAATGTACCATAAACAAAAATCTTATTTCTCTCTCCATCTCTTTCTCTCTTCACCCTTTCTGCTTCAGTAAGTTGTCACAGTTCCTTCAATTATGTGATTTAAAGTGTGTAAAGTAGGGGTTCCTTTGTGGTGTGCTTAGACAATGGTCAGTTCTATAGGCAAATTTTTGCATAGTTTCAAGGGTTCTAATCCAGACATATGTCAAACTGTTACTGACCGTTTTTATTAAACTATTTTATGTGTAACTGTTGCCTACATATTGATTTGAGCCACCATCACCCTGCTTCGGTCATAATCTACTTGGTCCCTGCCTCCCTCTTCACCTGTGTATGTCTCGTCTCCCCTCTGGGTCATCAGTCTGATGTTCCAATTGCAAATAATATTAGGAAGTATGCTTACACAAAGATTCCTGGCTTTATGACAAATGTGGTAAATCATGAAACATAACTGGTACAATAATGCTGATTAATATATGTCTGTTTATACCTCTCTGATTGAATTCATCTGGCAACCAACAAAATCCCTGCTTTTATGTATATATTCTGTATATATTACTGTAATCATTAAGTGTAACACTGTATCTACTTTTGTACCAATTAATGTTTAATATTTTTTGTATTTATGTTCTTGTCGGAGCTTTTCTCCCTGGGCCTTCACTGAAAATAGGCTCTTTTAGGCCCAGTGGACTTTCCCGGTAAACAAATGCAAAAAATAAAAATAAATATATAATGTCTTAACATAACACATCTCTTTTTGTCAGTGGATCATTTAGTATGCTGCTGGTTGTAATGTATACCTTATGTAAACTTGAAATTGTCATTACTGTGATGAAGGACGATGCCTTCATTCTCTCTTGCTTCACTGTTTTGTGATCATATCTTCAAATCAGTAAAATTACGGTTGTGAAGTAGCATTTCCTGTGTGGTGTGTTGACATGACTAACATGTCTATACAATGCTTTTTGCATAGTGTTAAGGGTCTGAATCCAGAAATATGTGAAAGTCATATTTATTTTTTTATTTATATTATGATTATGTATGTAACTATTGTCTGCATATCTTGGTAACCCACCATTACCCTGCTTATGTCTCAATCATGTTTTTACTTTTTGACCCTGCTTGCTCACTATTGGAAACACTTGATTGTACATAACATAACTGATTACCTATCATGAAAAATATAACAGTAACACAGCCCAAAGATGTTAAAAATGGTCCAGAAAGTATAAAATTCTTTGTCTCTCTCTCTATCTCTGTCTCCATGTGTCTGTCTGTTCTCTTTTGTGTATAACTACGTTTTACAGTTTCATATTTATTGTGTTACTGGATGTAATGTCCACATTATGAGATTTACAATTATCATGAGTGCAATGAAGACTAATGCATGCATTCTCTTTTGCTTCTATATGTTGTCAGAATTGCATTTCATAACATAAGAGTTCATATGTGTTGTGGTTCAATAATGCTCAGGTCTGTAGATTTAATTTAGAATACTGTCAGTGTTTGAATCCAGATGTATGCCAAAGTGTTCTTGAATGTTTTGTAAGACTCCTATGTGTGTAAATGTTTGCTACATTTTATAAATACACCAGTATCCTGTTGCTGTAATAATGTCTTTGCTCCCTGTTGGGAACACTGTCATGTACAGACCTTGTCTGAATAGTTATGATGACAAACTGAAGAGTAACACAACACAAATATGTGAACCTGTAAGCAAATCTCTTAGTATGTCTGTATGTGTATCCTGTCTCCAAATGCACCCCTCTTACCACCTCCTTCTATGTCATCAAATAAACATCCTTGATTCAAAATGTTTCCATAAGCCATGTTTCCCACCAATCTGTCCATCATGTGTTTCATAATACACCTACATCATACATATAAGGACTGAAGAAATGTAACTGTCATGACAAATGTGTAAATCACGACACCATAAATATGACCATAACACATATCTGTTCCATATTCCATCATATTCAGATATGGTTGTATGTGTATACTGAATATTTGCACAAAGGTCGACAAGGCGCACCATATACTACTGCTAATTCTCATTCTAAGTTCAACACCTCAAGATATGATTATGTATGCACTAATACTTTGCCACCAGCTGTGTAAATGAGCTTGTTAGTGGTGTGCTTCATGCAGAGTTTAAAAAAAAACAATTATGTCAATAGGTTGTACAACCTCTGTATGTGTTAATGGAATGTTGAAAACAAGGTTTCTAGTTTTCAGGGTGATGTTGACTAAATTAATTCAGTCTATTAATGTATGTCTGAACTCCAACAGTTACACTTGCAACATTGTTACAATTGTGCGTAACCTTTTCACACATATTCCATTTCTTTTTTCAGAAGTGCACTGTCATATTTAGGAAGTGTCTGCTTGTATTGTCATTGCACATTGTGTAAGGATGAGCCAAGGTAACTGACAGCAATACAGTAAATCACTACTATATGCATGCAATCATCCCTGTATGAACTGTCATGAATGCTTGTTTAACAATCCACTGTTTTACAGTTGTGTTTGTCATTGACACCTCTTACTATCAAACAGGTACATGTTACTCACAGTAACACAATGTACATGAATGACAGTAGACAGATATTGCAGACAAGTATGTAATTACATGGGACAAGCACAGTGCTCTTACATTAGCCTGTCCACACACATATTGCATTTGTCCCAAAACATGAGATTCACAGTAGTTTATATTTCCAAACAGTGAAGTTATAATACTTACAAATGTACATTTTCACTTCATTAAAGTCAGATTTTTCCTATGGTACTTACAATTCATACTCTTCTCTAGACTGTGTAACTGATTAGGTAGGTGGGTCAAATCTAATAGGAGTGAAGATGTGTGTGTGTGTGTGTGTGTGTGTGTGTGTGTGTGTGTGTGTGTGTGTGTGTGTGTGTGTGTGTGTGTGTGTGTGTGTGTGTGTGCGCGTGTGATACTAGTGACAGGTCAGTAAAGTCTCAACAATAGATGTGCTGTGTCCAACTCCACTCAGGAGAAGAATTTAACTTTGGCCACATCTCCCAATGCACTTTACCTCACTTTTAACACAAACATCTTCTCTGCAACACAGTGATGAGGAAATCCTATCAAAACTGCACTCTGTCCCCTTAAGAGACAAACTTCTCCTGTAGTGCTTGCAGCTAATACTGTGATCTCCAGATTGTATAACTGGAGAGGTAGGGGTTTCAAATCCAACACTGGTTAACTTGTGTGACTGTATATACTGTCATGCATAATTGGCTCCATGACAGCACCCCTTATGTAAAATTCCACTTAGGAGATGTATTTCCTCTGGTGAAGGGCTACCCTGTAAATTTCTATTACCCCCATGCAATACTCAGTTTTGGGAAACACAATGGTGATGTCATGCTTTCAGAAATGAAGTGCATCATAGTTGTAGCATGACTTATCCTGCAGTGCTAGCTGTTGGTACTGTGCTTTGTAGACTGCATAATGAAATAGGTAGGGGGTTTGAATCCAGCAAAGACTGACTACTGTGAGCGTGTATTTGTCTGTCATGCTGTGAAGAAAAGGCTTCTAATACATATTATATGTGTAGCTGTGTATTGTTACTGTGCGCTTCAACAACCATCTTTCCTTTTTAGAAGAACATTACCATATTAAACAACAGTGATGTCATACATTCAAATGTGCACTGACACTATTGTAAACCAAGTTGTCATGTAGCATGTACTGTACACAGTGTTCTGTACCTTGCTGTCTTGGACAGTCAGTTCAAAAACAACCATTATTCCTTAGAGTCACCTGTGTCAGGATGGCTGTGAATGCACACGTAGGTGACAACTTTGTGACCCAGCTATCTGCTGTGTAGATTTATAGCTGGGGAATACAGATACAAGAATTTCCCCTCATTTTTCACACAGAAATACTTTATTCAATAACAATGTTGCCATTGGATGAAATTTGGCTTTCCTAACAGAACCGGAAAGGCTTTTCTTGTGGTGTGAGGAAATGAAGCAATGATCTGTATGCTAATCCCTTAGTCAGGCATGTGTTTGAATCCATGATTAACCACACACTGTGCATGATTGCCATTCTCCCATTGCAGTGATGACTGCATTGCACATCATGTGTGTTTGGATATACCTAGTAGCAGGCAATGTTGTGTGAGAAATAGATATATGGCAACAGTGTTTTAAAGAAATTAGACACATATATCCCTTGCAGCAATAACATGGTGGCATGGCTTCAAATAGCAAAATATCTTACAATTTTAGCAACACTTGCACTTTGGTAAGTTCATTCTTTATAATATCATGCAGCTGCTGCTGTCATATAGTCAGGTGTTCAAAACCCCCATTGAATGACTATAAGCATTGCGTGCCCTTGCGCTATTATTCACAAATGACACAGATGTTATATAATGTGTACAATTACAATGAGAGAAGCCTCCCCCATCCCTTTTATCATATGATGTAATGACTTCATATAGGTGGAGTTTCAGAGTGCTAAGACTCCTCTGTGGTGCATGCAAGTCATACATATATTGTTGGTCTACATAGCTTGCTGTTCAATTCCAGCAGGTGGCAACATTATATGAATGTACTGACATTGCAAAAACAACACTGCATGAAGTTATTATTCCAATTTTTACTTTGGAGAAAAAACATATAAACTCATTTTGCAAGATGGCCTGGTATCCACCCATGGCCTTGCTCTATCCCCATCCATGTGCCTCTTCCTGATGTGTCATTCCTAGAACTCTTTTTGGCCTTGCTAATAATAGAGCATCTTGAATCATTCCTTGTGTATCATCGTCACTTGTCAGGTCTGACTATAAAGCCATCTCCTTCAAAATAAAACTTCCACACAAGATACCTTTAGGAATTTGTCTAAGACAAAGTACCTACTCCTAAGTTATACTATGTTGGCAAGCTTCAAATCTGAACCAAACCCAGTTAAGTCTAATAATATGAGGAAAAGTATATCAATCACCAAACTATACCAGCATGTAAACCGCTGCACAGATAGGTTACACCCTGCAGGAATATTCACAGGACCAACCCTAGTACAAATTCACATGGTAGAGCCATATTTTCAACAAGCCTTACAATAAAAAGAAGAGAATTTTGACCAAAAATAAGAAGAGTAATTCCCAGAATTATAGAGTCCTCATCACGCAAATACACAAACAACTCAGGAGCTTAATAAAATTCACCAATGCCAAGAATAAGACTAAAATAGTCACACAAACCATAGACAATCACAAGGCCTTTTTTAATTATGTTCATAATCTCTAACGAACAACACAGCAATGCACTGAGATTATTGTGAACGATGTTAACTACACTAAGGCTGAAGATATAGCCAACCTACTGGCCAAAAAATTCAACTATAGCTTTACCCCATTCTCCCCTCTGTCTGTCCCTCAAGATATACCTGCAACTGGCTCAGCACCAGCTAGCACACAAGACTAAGTCCTATAAGTGCTATCAAAAGTTAAAATTACTGCATCGATTCATCCTGAAAATATCCCTGAATGCACCTTAAATAGCATTATTTAGCCAACCTCCCCAAATACACTATTCAGTCTCAGCCTCCATACAGGTTTTATACCAAGTAAATGGAGAACAGCTACAGTCATCTTTGAAAAGTTTACCAAAGCAATGTATGAAGGTAAAATGGTGCACATCATATATCTCAATATGACCAAAGCTTTTGACACAATCCCTAACTTAGGCATAGTAGAAAAGCTAAATAGACTGGGAATAAAATCCTATGTCACTTGTTGGACTGCTATGTAGCTCTCAGATAACATACAGGAAATCAAAGCAAGGGAAGTTGTCTCCATAATGAGACCAGTCACAAGTGAAGCCTCCCCGGGTTCTGTGCTGTGACCTCTCCTGTCTAGCATCTACTTATCTTCTCTGCAAGCTAGGAACAGTCATTGAATCCCCAAATGGCTTAGCCTCCCTGCAGGAAGGATTATTCCAAATAAATAACTGGTGTCAAAATAATGGATTGAAACTGTATCCTTTTGGAAGTCATCTACCACATTGATAATACCCCCTAAGAGTTGACCCAGTTGTTCAGGATTTGGGAACTTATGTGGACAGGAACCTAACCTTTGACCAACATGTGTTCATTGTCTTAAGAAAGTCCTTCTATATTGCACAACTTGTAAACAAAGGGGTTGTGTCTACATCTAGAGATTTATTTATTTATTTTTTTATTTTACGTTTGTTGACCAGGAGAGTCCAACTGGATTACAAGTCCATTTTCAGTGGAGGCCTGGGGAGAAAAGCTCCAAGAGAACATTTTTTTGTACAAAACATAGTTTTAAGGACAGACTTTTGACATACAATTTCCATAAAAGAGACTTTGACATACATATTAACTAACAGATATGATACATTCATTCTCTACAAATATAATATTACATTTTAGAAGATATTCCTAAGTTTAGGATTCCTGTGATAGATTTACTATCAGAGTAAAAGCAGAGAGATGTAGACTAAGGCTCCGGGAGAGAAGATGATGCTCACTATAGTTGAGAAGGATAACAAATTGATTTACAATATGTCTTCTCCTGGTTTTAGTTGCTTATGGAAAGCACAACATTGCTGGGGTAGTTTTCCCTAACTCCTGGAGAGATGGGATGAGCAGTAGATTAACAGTCCTAAGTGGGTACGGTACTATGATTGGTTGGCTTAGCAGAGTTACTTAAGTTAGGTGAAGTATTCTAATGAGACATTAGCCAGGGGGGATACAGGAGCGCAGTTAGGATCATAGGATCATAGGAGGTTACTAGGCTAATGGCCCCAGGGCCCTTACAAGCCTAGCCAAGTTCAACCCATGTTCTCAAGGGTGTCTGGTTCAAGCAGACACTAAAATCAGTGTCTACTGCCCCCTGTCCAAGACAGGCACAGGCGGAACCCCCAAGGTGAATTTCCGGTTACCCATCCAGTTGTCTAAATTGCACTTAAATAGGGCCAACAAGGGGCCTTGTTTAACATAAATAGGAAGCTTGTTCCAAAAGTGGGGCAACCTCGGAGACAAATCTGCCTCTCCAGCAAGTTCTGTTGATATCACATACCAGGTTAAGGTCCTTTGAGCGAGTGAGGCATGGACCATTTAACTTGCGAATGTGCAGCATTTCCATTAAAGCCGGATCAGAGATTCCTCTATATGCAAGACACAGGTCACCCCTGAATAGTCTGTATGACACAAAGTAACAATGATTTCAGTCTGTCCGCATAAGGCAGATCTTGAAGACCCTGAATTTTCTTTGTAAAAAACCTTTGTGGTCTCTCCAATTGATGCAGGTGTTTAGAAAGGAGCATACCAAAGGGAGCATTGTAGTATATTACTGGTCTGATGAGGGAAGCATACGGGGGGGGTTCTAATCTCTTTTTTTCTGGAGACAATGCCCTTACTTATGAAATGAGCAATACAAAATGCCACTCTTACCACTGTGGAGACATGGTGATTAAACTTAAGGTTGCTTTCAACCTATGTGCCCACGATCTCTCACCACGGTGTGCTTAGGGTATTGCTATCAATGTGGTAGTTTGCAAATCATCACCCTTGCCAAAGGGGATGATAATGCATTTTTTGCATTAGGTTTGAGACCAAGACTTTGGCACCAGTCATTAGTCTGCATAAGACTTCTTGCAGGATGTTGACACCGCTGGGGGTTTCAAAGATTGCTCCCAGTTTGCAGTCAGTCATCAGCAAACTTTCTCAGCCACAGTGTAAATTTTAGCCTGTAGTTCAGAGAAGTAGATTCCAAATAGCAGGGGTCCCAGAACCAATCCCTGTGAACACCACTGGTTACGGGACTGCTGGAGGAGGTGGTGTCCCCTATTCTGACTATACGAGTTCTATCAGTGAGCTAGTTTGCAACCCACCTGACAATATATAGATTGATACCCACCTGGGTGAGTTTATCAATGATGCCTGAGTGGGGGATTGTGTCAAAGGCCTTGGCCAAGTCTAGGTACGCCATATGCACAAATCTACCCTTGTCTAGGGCCTTGGTGACTGTCTCGAAGCAGTCCAAGTTTAACAGGCATGATCTCCCCTTGACAAAGCCAAACTGGGTGGGATCAAGCATTTGGAGACTGCCTATAATCTTTTGTGCATCCAACAGGCTCCTCAAGAAGACATATTTCTTACTTTCTGAGCAATCAGGAACCCAGTAGTGTAGGAAATCTTGCAGCTTCAAAATTTATACAGTCCCTTCAACATCAGAACAAGGCATCTAAACCTGTTTCAGTAGATCAATAAAAATAATGGAGTCTCTTAGCAGGATCACTACTAGGAGCCTCCTCCAACCCTGGAGTAGACCCCCCCCCCCCCATGAACAAAGCAATGCAGTAACTGCCTTCTTTCAAGAAGGAGCAGGACAATGGGATGTGTAATAAATTCACTTTATCCATTACTGGATCAGCCCTCCAGAAGGGAGGAATAGACCATCAAGGCAAAATGGCTGCAAGAGTCATCAGCATTAAAACTTCCTATGACTTGCATTTTATATATATATATATATATATATATATATATATATATATATATATATATATATATATATATATATATATATATATATATATATATTTATATATATATATATATATATATATATATATATATATTTATATATATATGCATATATACATACACAATTTATATATATATATATATATATATATATATATATATATGTATATGTATATACACACACACACACACACACACACACACACACACACACACACACACACACAATTATACACATATACACACAATTTTATATATATATATATATATATATATATATATATATATATACACACACACACAATTATATACATATATATATATATATATATATATATATATATATATATATATATATGGTTTACTATTAAATGTTCGAATGCACTCCGTGCGAACGGTGACCCCATCGATGCGTTTGCGCGAACCGAAACCGATTCGATACCGAACCGAAACCGCGAAACTCCGACGATCGACATTACCGGCCGCACAACACCTCCACACCCATGCTACCATGGGTCGGATGGGGGCGAGATTTTGCCGTTCGCACATCTGGGTGTCGGTGTAGTGACGTTCGCAGTTCCACATTCGGGCAATGCGTGTCGCACAAAACGGGATCGACAATATGATAGTAAACCTATATATATATATACATATATATATATATATATATATATATATATATATATATACACACAATTTTATATATATATATATATATCTATATACACACACACACACACAATTATATATATATATATATATATATATATATATATATATATATATACATACACGCATACATACACATATCTATATATATATATATACATATATATATATATATATATATATATATATATATACATGCACAAATTATATATATATATATATATATATATATATATATATATATATACACACATACACACACAATGTGTGTATATATGTGTGTGTGTGTGTATGTGTATATATATATAATATATATATATATATATATATACACACACACATACATAGTGTGTATATACATACATATGTATATATATATATATATATATATATATATATATATATATATATATATATATATAATGTGTGTGTGTGTGTGTGTGTATGTGTATGTATGGACAGTGCAGCGGTAGCGTTGTCGCCTCACAGCAAGAGGTTCTCTGGTTCAATTCTCGGCTGGGTTGATTATTCAAAAGGTGAGTTTTAACAAGTTTCTTGAACTGTGATGGGGATTTGTTGTCAGTTATGTGGGCAGGAAGGGAGTTCCAGGTTTTTGCTATACAGTGGCTGTAGACAGACTTACCAGCTTCATTGTTATATTTGGTTACTTTGAGGAGGTTTTGTGTGCTAGACCTCAAGGGTCTGGTGGTTGTATAGGGGTGCAAAAGATTTTGTTGGGCTGAGGTGTTTTCAGAGTTATGTATTATTTTGTGGGCTAGTGATAGTTGATTGAGTCAAAGTAGTAGTGGTAGTTCTAGCCAAATGAGTTTTTTTAGGCATTTACAGTGATGTGTTCTGATGGAAGAGGTTGTAGCGAATTTGGCTATCTTATTATAACAACTATCAAGTTTGTTTAGGTTGGATTTGCAGAGATATGTAAGCACAGGGGAGGCATAAAGTAGGGTGGATAGTAGGTGAGTCGTCGCTATTGTAGTTTTGGAGTGGTCAGTGAAGAATTTTTTATTGCGATGCAGCAGGCCAAGTTCTTTATGTACTTTTTTATGGTTATAGAAATATGTAACAGGTGCCAGGATCCGCCACATAACGCACGCACTCAGGTCACTCCACAACAAGTACAAATATGACTCTGTCATTGTCCATGTTGGTGTGAATGACCTGAGACGTACCTCCCTGGACTACATGAAAAGAGACATGGAGGAGCTCTCTGATCTTGTAGCCCAGGCCGGTATGTAGAATCCTGCCATCACCCAGAATGACACCACAGTACAAGGACAAAATGATTGACTTTAACAATTGGCTAAGCTTCTGGTGTCATTCTAAGGGAATCCAGTATCTGTCTGCCTGGGATGACATGATTGACAGACCACGCTGCTTTGCCAGAGATGGCCTGCACCTTTCGCCTTGGGATTCCGGATACTGGCAAAGGCTCTTGCCACCCCTATAGTGCCTTTTTTAGGCAAGGTTCAAATGACAAATTCACCACCGTAACAGGTACAAGCAAGCAAAATCTGAGGGTAATGCTACTCAATGCTAGAAGTCTAAACCTCAAAATGCACTCACTCGAGGCACTCCTTAAAATGGAGAACATTGACATCTGTGCAGTGACAGGGACCTGGTTCAAAGCTCCAGAGAGCACCCCTGCATTACCAAGCTATAATTCATACCACACCTTTCAGCCACCAAACCCAGACCAAAACACTAAAGGTGGAGGTGTGTCCATATTCATTAACGATATCCACACCTCTAGGCTAGTTGCTCAGCATAATGCATCCGAGATTATCCAAGTTCAACTAACTCTGGGCAAAACCGCAATCCAGATTGTATTTTGCTACAGACACCCCACCATGCCCCAGGATTCCCACTCCTCTTATCTTGATACACTGGAAAATATTAAGGTACAACCCAACACTCTAATAATGGGTGATTTCAACTACCCCACCATTAACTGGGAAAACTACTCATGTACCAACTCTTTTGCTCAACGTTTTCTGGAAATCATCAATTCCAACGCTTTGGATCAACTTATCCACACCCCCACCAGAGGCAGCAATATCCTAGACCTGGTCATCACCAACATGGATGACCGGTGTTCCACACCAGAGGTCAGCTCCTCGTTGGTCAGATCTGACCACAAGCTAATCACCCTAGACATCCACATCCCACTCCCACCCCCCATTAGGAAAACAACCGTAAAAAATTTCTCCAAAGCCAACTTCACTCTTCTTAAGACACAAGTGGCAAACTTCATGACACCTATGCAGATGGACAATAGAGGTACGACTGCTGAATCCTACACAAATGCACTTTATAAGGACTTACACAAGTGCATGGATCGTGCTATCTCTAACAGAACCAAGATGCTATCCTCCAAAAAAAGGAAGCTAATCTGGTGGTCTTCTGCCATAAACAAACTCTACAACAGAAGAAAGAAACTGTTGCAAAAAAGAGTAAAATCCCACGATTGGAGGAACTCCCTGGTCAGCCTCAGTAAGAAGCTGAGATACTTCATAAAATCCTCCAAAGCTAGTTATGAAAACAAAATTGCCACTGATTCTAAAGACAACCACAAAGCATTCTATAGCTATGTCAAAAATCTCAATGGCAACACTCAGATCTGCTCTGAGTTACAGCACAATGACACTAAGTATACAGAACCAACTGATATTGCCAACATCCTGGCAGATAGGTTCAGTGCTAACTTTACCCCCCTATCACCCCCTAAAGGGCCCATCTTTATACCGGAAGAATGCAAAGTTCCTGTAATCACGGCTGCACATGTAAAAACTTCACTCTCCAAAGCCAAGAACACAACATCCATGGGACCTGACAACATCCCAGGCTGCCTTCTACATGAACTACAGAATGAACTGGCACCCCACCTAAGTACCATGTTCAATCATAGCCTCACCTCAGGCTTTGTGCCCATTGAATGGTGCACCATGACAGTTATCTCACTCCACAAAGGGGGGGGCCACAACAGACCCCGGGAACTACCGCCCCATTAGCCTGATGAGCCTCGTCTGCAAGGCCATGGAACATATCATCATGGAACTCATAAACAAAGATATTGGAGATCTCCAAACCCTGGACCCCACACAGTTTGGGTTTGTAAAGGCAGATCATGTCTCCTAAACCTGATAGACTTCTTTGAAGTAGTCACCAAAGCCATAGATGAGGGTAAGGTGGTTCACACAGCCTATCTAGATCTCGCCAAGGTGTTCGACACCATCTCCCACTCTGGAATTATAGATAAACTCACTAAACTAGGTATAAATCCCTATGTCATAAGATGGGTTGCCAACTGGCTTACTGAAAGAACCCACACTGTGAAAGTAGCAGACTCCAAATCAGACTTCAGACCAGTGACAAGTGGAGTACCACAGGGTTCAGTCCTGGGTCCTCTCCTGTTTGGTATCTACTTCTCTGAAGTACAGGCTAACACAGAAGGTCTTTGGCTAACTAAATTCGCAGATGACTGCAAACTAGGAGCCATAATTGAAACTCCTAACGATGTGGACAACTTACAAAAGGGCCTCACTGAGACAGATGCCTGGTGTCAAAGACATGGTCTCAAGCTCAATGCCAAAAAGTGCATTGTCATCCCCTTTGGTAAAAATTCTGTACTCATGAACTACCACATAGGCGGTAGTCTACTTAACACCGAAAGTGTGATAAGAGACCTTGGGACACAGGTTGACAGTAGTCTCTCCTTTGATAATCACATTGCCAAAGTGGTCAGGAAATCCTTCGATGTGGCACACCTCATCACAAAAGGTTTCTCCTCCAGAAAAAAAGAGGTCATTGTTCCCCTCTACTCATCACTCATTAGACCCATTATAGAGTACAACGCCCCTTTTGGTATGTACCTCACAAGACATCTACAACAACTGGAAAGGCCACAAAAATACCTCACAAAGAGGATTACTGGCCTCAAACAGATGCCTTATGCAGACTGTCTCAAAAAAAATCCAGTTTTACTCCTACTCAGAGTCGATCTCTGCCTAACATACAAAGCTATGTCAAACCCCGAGCTGTTGGACATGCTCCACTTAAAGAAATCCCAATCCCTCCGAGCTACACGCTCTAGGGACCTAAACCTTGTCACCACAATAAACGGAACATGCTGGAGGGATAGATTCCCAGAGACTTCCCATACTCTGGAACAGACTATCTATCTATGTCAAACAGAGCTCCTCATTAGCACTCTTCAAGAAATATCTTGATGATTGGATGGGTAATAGGAAATTCACCCCAGGGATCACTTCTGTGGTTCTGCTTGACAGGGGCACATGAAAATCATTTTCTTGGGTGGCGAAAGCCAGGGTACATTTTTGGCTAGGCTTGTATAGGCCCTAGGGCCAATAGCCTAGTACCTACCTATGAACCTATGTAGGTCAACTCTAAGGTGATTATCTATTTCAACCCCTAAGAGTTTGGTATGATTTGTGGGGGTGATTGTGGTCTTGTTAAAGAAGGAGATGAAGAAAGAATCAGTGGGAGGTGTGGCTCTGTGGGAGCTAAAGAGTACTAGCTTTGTTTTACTTGGGTTCAGAATGAGCCTTTGGTTTGTAATCCAAGTTTCTGTTAGGGAAAAGCATTCTTGTGTTAGGGAGTGAAGGATGTCAATTGATTTGGCTGCGCATATTATGGTGGTATCATCTGCATATTGCACTATTGAGGCTTTAGGAATACTGTTTGGGGGCTGATTGGTGAAGAGGGTAAAAAGAAGTGGCCCCAGAATGGAGCCTTGGAGTACTCCTAGGGAGACTGGCAGGGAGGGGGAGAGTTGGTTTTGCCACATAACAGCTTGCTTCCTTACCTCTAGGTAAAAAGAAGTGGTCCCAGAATAGAGCCTTGGGGTACTCCTCGGGAGACCAGTAGGGAGGGGGAGAGCTGGTTTTGCCACATAACAGCTTATTTCCTTCCCTCTATGTAGTTTTTGAACCAGGAGATGGCAGGGGTGGTAAGGTTTAGAGTTGCTACTGAAAGAAGGTGTTTATTGTGGTTAACCATATCAAATGCTTTGGACAAGTCAAGGAAGGTGGAAGATGCAAGGAGTCCATTGTTTCTGTATTGACAATGTTGGTGAATTCTGTTAGTGTGGTGATGGTGCTATGGAAGAGTCTGAAGCCATGTTGTTGTGTTGCTATTAGATTATTGTCTAGGAGATATTTCATTAGTTGCTTGTGTATTACCCTCTCTAAAATGTTAGATAAAGGGGGTAGTATGGCTATAGGGCGATAGTTATTGAGTTCCAGGGAGGTTCCCCCTTTATGCAGAGAGATGATATGTGATATTTTCCATAGCTTGGGTACTATACACTCAGAGATGGAGCTGTTAATTAGAATGGAGACAGGATATGATATGGCTTCTGCAGCCAGGTGAAGGTATTCAGCGGGTAATATATCTGCGGCTAGATAAGTTGGTTTGAGCTTGTGGAGTAGTTTTTCATTGGATTTGGTTGGTTCTGGGTGGAAGCTGAACTTGGGGTAATTGTTAGTTGGGGATGGAGGTGGATTTGCAGGGGTGGGGATGTTATCATAGGGTTGGTTGTTTGCAAGGGTCTGGATGGTTTCTGTAAAGTATTTATTAAATTGAGTGGGGATGTCTTCTTGGTTGTTATCTATTTTTGGGGTTGGGGTAGTTGTTTTACCTGGTTGTAGAATAGAGTTAATTGCTGCCCCATATTTTTGTGGGTTGTTCCTGTGCTTATCCTGTAACTTTTGGTAGTAAGATGTTTTGTATGTTTTGGTGATTTTTTTGGCTTTGTTAAGTAGTTCAGCGTATATTTGTTTGTTCAATTGGGATTTACTGTTGAGGTAGTTGGTCCAGGCCTTGTTTCTGTTTTTGAGGAGGGATTTTGTGTCTGGGGTTAACCAGGGGGCATATTTATTTTTAATTCTTGTTGTTCTGGAGGGGGAGTGATGGTTAAGGGTGTTTAAGAAGGTAGTACTGAAATATAGTACAGCTTCATCAAGAGGTAGGTTTTCTAGGGGGGGTCCAGTTGCACATTTTTAGGTCGTTTATAAAGTTGGAGCGGTTAAAGTGTTTTTTGTTTCTAATTAGGCACATAGATATTTGGGTCAGTTGTAGAGATTTTGATCTGAGTAAGAATGTGGCTTGGTGGTCACTCAGGGTGTCTGGTAGACACCCTGCTAGGGATATCAGTGATGGGTGGGATACGAGTATCCAATCTAGAGTGGATTGGTGTTTGGTTCTCTTGTCTGCTCTTGTGGGGGAAGTGATGAGTTGGGTTAGGCCATGTAGGTTAATATGGGAGAGTGGGTTATGACTGGAACAGTTTTGCCAGTCAGTATTAAGGTCTCCTAAAACTATGCTTTCCTGGGGGAGGGAGTTAGATATCCATTTCTAGAAGTTTTTCTGTAATAGGGATATTGTTGCCTGGAGGGATGTAGCATCCTATGATGTTGATGTGTTTACTATCATTAAATTTTAGTTTTGTTAGAGTGAGTTCAACTTTATTGAGGTATGGGGTTGTTATGTCTACTTTCTCAAGGATGAGGTGAGATTTATACACTATAACAACATGCCCCTCCCCTTTTTACACCTATTCTATCACTATGAATTATATTGTAACCTGGTGGAGTGATTTCATTGTTGTGGTTGCCTGGTTTAAGCCACGTCTCTGTTAGTATGACTATCTCAGGTTGATAAAAGGAGAGTAGTGTATGAGGGTCATGGACTTTGTTTAGTATACTTCTGATATTTAAATTTAAAATGAGGAGTGTGGATTTGTCTCCGTGGAGTAAGGTATTATTCAGGTTAAGGGTCGGGCTCCTAGTTTTTGTGGGACTGGGTTTGGGTGTATATCACCGCAGCTAATGAGTTGGGTTCTGAGGTAAAAATAGAGTTTGAGTAGTTTGTTTAGGGTCTTAAAGTTATTTATAGTTGTTTGGGACTGGTAGTGTGATGGCTGTAATCTGTGTGCATAGTGGTGAATAAAGAAGGTTTGGGAGTGATATGGGACTAGTTGAGTAAAAGGGTGTGTTGTAATAATGCTAGTGGAATTAGTTTTTCTTGGTATGTGGATCAAATTAAGTTGTTTTTGGTGGTTGGTGATAGAAGTTAGCAGTGGGAGGGTGGATACACCTAGGAGCAATAGTAAGAGGTGTATGTATATATGTGGGTATGGGTAGTTTGGGCTTGGTTTGGTTGGGTTTGGTCATGAGTGAGAGATCTGCGTGGGATGGGGTGGGTGTGGTGGATGATGAGAGGTGTTGTTTGTGATTGTAAGGTAGTTAGATGGAAGACTGTGCTCTACAGGATGTGGAATAGTGGAAGAGAAGGAAATGGGTACAGGGGTGGGGCAGATTCAGTGATTGATGGTTAGCATGAGGGGAGTGGCTAAGTTTAGTTGAAATGTAGCACTAGTGGGGGCGGGTGGAAATAGGGGGCAGGGAGGGGAGCAGAGTGAGCCCAAACACAGCGAGGGTGAGCGCAGCGGGGCTAACAGTAACTCCAATTATATCCCTGGGCTTACTTGTTTCTTTTCTTTGTACACCAAATGTATCTTTTCACTTGTTTCTGTTTACCCCAAATGTATCTTTTTGGCTGTATTGTACTAGTTTAATTTCACTCCAAATGTATCTTTTTGGTTGTATTTTACTGGTTTAGTTTTATACCATATTTATGGGCTATTTTTAAGCTATAGATTGTCCCCTTGCAGAGATTAATTAAGAGCTGCAGGGTATATTTTATGGGCTATGTGCAGGGGAGCCAGATGAAATTACTGTGTGCAGGGTAGATTTGTAGGTTAAAGAGGTAAGATCCTTGGGGAAAGTCTAGCTAGGTTACACAATATGGAGGGAGCCTAAATGTGCCTTTAGACCCAGGGCAGCATGAAACAGTACATAGGCAAAGTGTTAAGGTACTAGTACATGTTATGGTATTAACCTTATTCAAATTGCAGGTTGGACTTCAAAGACTTGTAGCACGTAAAGTTTTTCAGGGTAACGTCCTTTCAGTCAGGAGTGTCTTATACTGGGGTAGTTTGAGGGGGACTACCTAGAAAGAAAACATTTAGTATGAGAAAGACCTTATCAGCACTAATACCTAGCCACCAGTCAAGCAGGCATAACACTATCACTTAATATAATAAATACATTAATACAATAAATACATTAATACAGGAGCTCCGTACAGCTATGAAGCACAGTATATGCTTTTTAGTTACATAAATGGTCAACAAACAGTTAAAATGTATCACTAACTTTATAGACTACTCTTGCAATCAGACTATGATGCAGGTAATAATTGTTAAGGTTTTCTGTGTCCTTGTTTGATGTTAAAAATTTAATCTAGATGCCGGACAACAGCTATCAAGTACGTTTTCCTTGTAAAAGCAGTTCTTAGGAGAATGGGTAGCTAGACAAGCTAAGAGCAGCCATATGGTAAGCAGCTCTGTTAACAGATTTTATCACAACAAGTAATGAGTTGCTATTTCAAGTTTAGGAGTCTTAGTATAGATGTCCTTGTCACCCTTTACTCACCCCCTCATTAGACCAATCATAGAGTATAATGCTCCCTTTGGCATGTATCTGTCTAGACACATGCAACAACTGGAACGCCCACAAAGATACCTTACTAAAAGGATACAAGACCTAAACAATTTGTCCTAAATGGACTGACTCAAAGCCCTGTCACTATACTCAGTATCCTACAGACTGCTAAGAAGTGACCTGTGTCTTGAATATAAGGTATCCTCCAATCCAATACTGATGGATTTACTGCACATCAGAAAGACAGATGACATTAGAAATACTCAGTCTATGGATCAAACCCTCTTCTGCAACAACAGAATAATTTGTTGGGAAAGGTTTATCTCCCAGAGGATACCACTGCTCTGGAACAGACTCTCCATCTATTTAAAACAAAGCTCATCCCTGTCCATATTCAAGACCAACTTGAATCTGTGGATGGGATAATTGACAGAGGCAGATCCTAAATGCTTTATCCCATGCATGGGTCCCCTCAAATTATTGATGGTATTATCCCAATTATTCTCACTTCTTCTTCTTCTTTCGGCTTTTTCCCGGTTAGGGGTAGCCACAGTGGATCACCTTGTCCGCTCATGATTGGCAGTGGAGTTTTACAGTGTCAAGTTGCCAGCCTGGCGCCCAACCTTCCACAGAAGGCACACACATGCACACACTCACACCTAAGGCCAATTTAGAGTGTCCAATCCACATACAGCATGTCTTTGGGATGTGGGAGGAAACCGGAGCACCCGGAGGAAACCCACATGACCACAGGGAGGACATGCAGACTCCGCACAGAAGGCACCCCAGCTGAGGATCGAACCGGAGAACCTCTTGCTGTGAGGTGGCACTGCTAACCACTGTACCACCGTGGCTGCCCTTATCCCAATTATTCTCACTAAGGGTAATAATATATTATTATCGACCATGGGATGGATGAGGCCAATCTAACATGAAATATGATATGTTAATTCAATATCAGAAGGGAAACTGGCTAGGCTTAAAATGAACCTATCCATATTTTATGCTTTACTGTTTAACAGAAGATACATTTTGTTTGCATTTTAGAAGCATAGCTTACTTTTCCCCTTTCTATGAGTGATCTCTTTTCTTTCTGCTTTTGTGATGATTATCATTTAAGGTATGCTAGTCTACCAGCTACAGTATATGCAGGAGGATCCTGCGACACATCACATTAAAGAATAAAATTGTGACTGTCTGGAATTCACACTGTCAGTTTTAGTCTTGCTAATTTGAGCCAACCTGTAAGGACGGTACAGTACCTGCCATTTATATGTTTCTTTTTTAGCATCAGTTATGACAACAGTTCACTATCAAGTTTAATCTTCTGCTTTGTTGTGAAAGGACTAAAAGTAAATATCCAAATTGTCATTTCCAACGTAGTAAGTGTATACTTAAAGTGAATTTGTTTAGAACATTTATCAACTTTCATATTTTCTTCTAGATCCTAACAAAAGATTCCGTGACAGTCACAGTTGATGGAGTTGTTTACTTCAGAGTCTTCAGTGCCAACAGTTCAGTGAGCAGAATAACAAATTTCAAGTCCGCTACCCAAATGATTGCACAAACTACTCTGAGAAACACACTGGGTACTAAGAATCTATCCCAGCTTCTATCTGACCGTGAAGAGATAGCACAAAATATGCAGGTACTGCACACTGTGATGAAAAACTGCAGATATGTGGTTACACTACTCCAGAGAAATACCACTTATTTACTAGTTTTCTTCTTTCTTATTTTTTTGGGAATCCAGAGAAATGCCGCTTATTTCGCAGTTTTTGCTTCTTTCTTATTTTTTTGGGAATAGACTATTAAATTTCCATCCATACAGAACACACTTATTATGTTACAGTCCACAATAACCAAATATAGTTGTAATTTAATTTGCAAACCTAAAAGCCACACTCAGTAATTAACTCAATATTTTAATGACACCAATAAATATTTATCTGAAATTTTTTTAGCTTTTTGCCCACACCTCCTGACCATCAATGCTCCCCTTATCAGTTTAAGTGCATTCATTCTCCCATACAAAGGATGCACAGAGTATACAGGAAGAGCATCACTCAGGGAAGCCATCATTTAGGATTCCATGACAGCTGCTTGCACTTGCATTGTCATCTGAGGGCATTTCTGTGGACCTAATTCCACACTTATATGGAAAGACAAGCTACCCGAGTCACCAAGGGGACCCACTATGCTTCTTCATGAGACTACATATTTCTACACACTCAATAATGAAGGCAAAGTTCACCCAAAAAAACAATCAGTACCACCCACTCCTCCTGGAAGGGATGTGACCTGTATGCATCTTGCTGCAACCTATCCTCTTCCAGGATGGACACACCCAACCTCCTATCCCAAGCCACTAAATGAACTTGGGCCATCTACACCACCAGTACAGGTGATTATTCTTAGTGACTCTTTTTGTTAGTGCAGTCAGTACTTCTACTTTTAATTTAGCAACTAAATTGGTACATGAGTTGTTTATGAGGGTACCGAGCTTATGGATTCCAGCAGAATCCTTCAGTAGTCCATTCATTCATTCATTCATTCATTCATTCATTCATTCATTCATTCATTCATTAATTCATTCCATGAATACCCCCTTAATCCAACTTAGGGTAGCTGGGGAGGCAAATATTTTCCCAGCACTCAGTGGGCATAAGGCAGAGGAACTAACCTTGAATGGGGAACCATCCCATCATAGGACTCCCACGTTCACTCCTGACATGAAACTGACCCCTAAGGGAATTTTGGAGAAATGCCATATGTATATTTGAAACTGCAACAGTTGTTCAAAGAAGTTGGTTCAGCAGTGGACAGCATACCTCTCAACTGTACAGACGTTTGCAGAATGTTCAGATTTTTGCCTCATATTTTCTTTGGTCCTTTTTTAATAAAATTGTAGTTTTCTGGCAACTCTTTGGCAAATCATTAAAGATTGAAATCAGAAAATAATGACAGATATTTGAGTTTCGCACTTCATACCCTTCAGAAAATCCATGCTAATGTAAAACCTGTTATTCTATCAACTTTCTAAGTTTTTAAGAGCACTATTTAAAAAGTGTCCCTATTTTTTGGACCTTTGCCCCCTGTTATTCTTTCTATTGTACAGAATTTTTGCTCTAAAAGGTTGAGAGGTATGGTGGATACCTATCTCCCTCATATCTAATAGGCAGCCAGTAGGAACTTTACCAGGATTCTGTTATGATGCTCTGAATAATCATCATTAATTCCAGTAATTCAGCATTTAACTTCGCTGAAAGATCATCTAATCTATCTACTGACCTCCTTAAGAAATACAAATTTTATAATGCATCTATAAAAAAGAGCAGGTTTGTCTGTATTCACCACTGTGCATCTACCTATTATAAAAAACACAGCCCCACTTTTAGGCTCTGGCAATCACACACATATGTTTCTCTTGATAAAATTAGTCTTCCTTCTCATTCCTTGAAGTACAAAACACTCAAAATTCCTGACAAATTGGTCTGCCTTTGAGTCACAGTCTTTCTTTGGCTTAGTGTATCTTCCTTCTTTTCTTTATATACAATCAACACTTTTTCTATTCACATTTGCTAACAGTTTATTTCCCTTTTCACTTCCACTCACATGCACATATTCTGCTCTGGTTCCTCTGCATCAGCTGCATGACCTTTCACCACCAGTGGCAGTCTGCTCCCTCTCTTTGCCGATTAATGTAGTCATCCTCTTATGCAGCCACACACCCTGATTTTCACAAGCATACATATCTTCCCAGACAATCACATTCACACAGACCCATACGTGCATGCACACAGACACTCACATTCACATACACCTTGTATTCTACACTGCCTGACTTGATATCCTTCAGGCCTTTTGGTTCCTTCATTCTTTCAGGTGTGAGTGCTCTGACTGATTCTACCTCAGAGCTCTTCACTGATCCTGCCACTGTCCCAGATACCCCCTGTCACCTTAGCCTCTCTCACTGATTGCAGGAAAAATGGTGTTGCTGCATCTCTTCACTGTGAAGGAGACCTAGTCTAGAAGCCAGTTTAGTACATCCTTACCTATCCCTTTAGCTAGGGAAAGCAGAAAGAACATTGTGTGTTTATCGAGTCCTTTTCCATACTTTATAGGAAAGCTTTCCTAGTTCGCAAACCTCCCAGTCTACTGCTTTCTGTCATCGTTGCCCTGTTGGCCATTTGTAGGCATGCTCTAAACCTAATTACTTTGGGCCTCTTTCATACAAATGAAATCCCACTTACCCGACTTTCATAACATCGAGCTGAGAACACTGAAAGCCCAAAACACCGACCGCTTGGAACACCGACATGTAACTAAAGTTATGTAACTGCTTGACCACCATGTTGATCTTTGTCCCTGACCTCCACTGTAGTGCGATCTTGAAGTTAGTTTAATTATTTTTGGGTGTGGGGGGCACAGCCCCTCCATATAGGGGGGAGAGGAGTGGGGACAAAGCCCCCATGTGGGTGTGTTTTCTTTGCTTCCATTTCAGTTTGCTTTTTGGGTTGGCCAAGGGGTTACTTACCTTTAGTTAAGCATCAGTGTTCTGAGCGGTCAGTGTTTTGGACTTTCTGTGTTCTTGGCTCGATGTTATGAAAGTTGGGTAAGTGGGATTTCGTTTATATGAAGTAGACCCATTACTTTAGCATGTTTTGTCATTTTGATTAGACCTTTAATGTACAAATGTAACCTTTTGACATGTCTAAGGCAGCAGGTCTCTACAGTATTTATTAATAGATGATATAATTCTCACACAATGGGAAAGGACTTTCTGTTAAGCTTTACTACCAGTCAGCCTAACTTGTGAAATCTAGATTCATACATTAACTGGTTATTCTCACAATGACAGCTTTACGTTGGGAAAATACAGATTTGTGTAATGTAAATGCAGCCCTGCATACTATAAGGGGACACCACCGGATCAACACTTAATCCCTGCAGCTGAAGGTTGCAGCTCTCCATATTGGCATACTGTAGTCTTGGCTACTGAGTGGTCCATAGACACTTCTGTCATACATGGATTGACAGACAAGATGGCAGTCCACTCTACGGAACCAGCACAAACTCAGAGAACAAAGTCTGCATCTAACAATTTTTGTTCATTTTAGAGATAAGATTATTAAGTAGGGGGTATGTCAAGCTTACCCCACAATGTCCACAATGAACAAAAATGGAAGAACTTTTTTTATCTTTTAGTCATTTGACAATAAGATGTGCATGTAGCAGGCTATTTCTTTCTTGTGGGGCCAGGGGACACATAATTACCAGCATTGTATTTACCTTGCAAATAAAGTGATTACAGAGTAAAAACAGTACAAGTTAGTTTTCTATTCATTTATTTATTTAAAATGTGTGTACCGTGTTAGAACATAGAACACAAGTGAGCAATACCACATTCAGCCCAGGAATACAAAGAAAGTCAATTACATTTATTGAGAGATAGCAAGTGTATAATGGAAATATGCATCTGTAAAATGCTATTATCAACTAACAAAAAGGTAAAAGAGTATATACAATTGTAATATACATTACTTAAAATAAATCAAGACAAATCTCACTTAGAAAGTGAGATGTCTGTATGATAATTACTGATGTGTAATATCTAAGTGGGAATGATAGGATCGTTGGGTGGATTGAAGGATATTAGACACAGTTTCTGAGTAGTTGAAAAGAGTTATGTTAAAGGATTATGTCAGTGATAAGTGTGCATTGTTGCAAAAGAATGTGCCATAGGAAGGGTAGTAAAAGTGTTACACGAAGGAGAAAGAGAAAGAGAGAGTGATCTAGCTCCGGTTAGATGGTATGGTTGAAGGAGAGACAATGACATTTGACTGATGAGAGGAGTTGGGTCTTTAGTGAAGTCTTAAATTTAGTGTTAGACGAGGTGTTTTTTTTTTATTTATGGAGGCACACTTCTCCAAAGTTTTGGACCTAGTATACAGAAACAATGATTTGTACAATGAAGCTTAGTTCTGGGGGGAGTACATTTCAGGATTACAATGATTGTGGTTTCTGAGGCTGTAAGAGGAAGGCTGTTGAATTACGTTAGCTACTAGGGAAGGAATATCTGTTTGACTAAGACTTTAAATGGTTAAGATATTAACAGAAAGTTAAACCTATGTTGAAAAGGGAGGCATTTTTTCTCATTGTTTTACAGGGGTGTTCATTTCTGGGGAGATTGTGTAATGAATCTACAGATATTATTATTGGCTGTTGTTTGGATTTGGTTTTAATGCTGAGGCTATGAGGGAGAGGCCACATTCACATAGGGCGAGTAAAATGCCTTTAACTTTGGCTATTTTGGAGGTTTTATTAAGAAATGGGGAGATTTTATAGGCGGGAGTTACCCTTTTTTCTTGCGTAGTTAAGGTTGAAGGAAAGGCTAAGGGAGGGGTCAAGTCAAATGCCAAGATATTTAAAAGAAGTAGTGTTTTCATGGTGATACTGTTGTGGTCATAGATATGCAAAGAGCTTTGTGTTTTTTATGCTTCTGTTTGTTGCAAAAAATATAGTTTTAGTTTTGTTGGAGTTGAAAAGAACGCTTTTGTTGGATATCCATTGGAGAATGCTAAGACATCTGCTTGCAGGTCTTTCTTGAAGTTGGGTGCTGACTGGTTTGTCTGAAATAGTAGCATGTAATTTGTGTAGAGTAACAGTGGAGATGAGGTCAAGGGGAAGTTTATTTGTAAAGATGGAGAACAGTAGAGAAGCAGGTAAGGGATCTTGTGATTCTCCTTTTTAAAGGCTAATTGGAAAATCAAAGTATGAATTTTGATGGAGAAATGGTGATTGGTGAGGTAGTTTTGAAATGAAGGGAGGGATTTGGAACTTATGCCTATTTTTAGTAGGTGATAGAGGAGGATGTTGTGGTCAATGAGGCCGAAGGTTTTTATAAAGCCAATAAAGATGGCAGCAGTGAGCTGGCTTTTTTCTATAGCTAGTAGTATTTCATTAGTTAGGGTTAACAGGGCTGTGAGTATGCTCCAACTGGACCAAAACTCAACTTATTTAAGGGGAGGAGATCATAGGTAATGATGTACTGAGTGAGTTGAAAACAGATAATTTGTACAAGTAGTTTATCAAAAGTTGAGAGGATAGATATTGGCTTGCATTGGGAAGTTTATGTCTAGTTAAATTACTTTGGGTTTGGGCTGATAATGGCTATTTCCATATATCTGGCATTATATTTTTATGTTAGGCAGAGACTGAAAATGTGTTACAACGTGGATGAGAGGAAATCCTTATAGTGGTATATGAACCAGTGTTTGAGGTGATCTACACATGATGGGATGTCAGTTTTTATTTATTGCATAAAAGGTTCTATGTCTCTTCTTTTGATTTGTTTAAAGTAAAATTGAGAAATGAAGAGAGGTGATACTGGGGTAATGGGGGGGCAGTATGAGTGTTTGAAAGGTTAGGTAAATTCAGAGAGGAAGTCAGAGTCATATAATGCAGGTATTGTTACTAGATTTTCTTTTTGGATATCCCCTCATGTTAGTCAGTTTACTTCTTTCCAAAGCTGTTTTGTTGATTTAGGTAAGGATTTCTGAAATGCTTTCCTATGTTGGATTTTGTGTCCTCATATTGCTTATTTTATGATGTTTTTGAATTGGATATCTTGTGCATATTGATAACAGAGGAGTTGTTTGTAAATGATTGCCATATACCATCTCTAATTTTTAAAGGGTATTGCAGTTCAGGAGTTAGGCAATCATTTCTTTTGGTTTGTAGAGCCAAGAAATGATAGGGAAGAATGTGTCCTCGAAGGATCTCAATGTGCTGATAGCAACTTCTATGCCAAGAATAGGGTTGTTTAGGTTTTATATGAAAGACCAGTCTATGATGGAGAGGACAGAAGAATTGAGAGCAGCTTGGACTTGCACTGGAGTCTGAGGTTGGGAGACGGAGATGAACATAAAGAAGACTAGCAATACTGACATTAGAGAATAAATGTGAGATTATAAAACATCAGTCACATTTCTGAATTATGGCTTTACAAAAAAAGTGAGAAAAATTTGGATTTTTGTTGACTTTGTTAAACTTGGTGGGGGATTGACTGGGCATGTTTCCCACTTCATGCGATTAATGTTTGGAAGGACACTTAAAGGGAAAAAAATGAGGGAGAAAGAGGGGAAAAGTAACTGTAAATAAAACAATTTTTATTCTTAACAGTATTTGTATAACATATTTTTATAAACTGCATATCATATAGTACAGTATTTTCAGTGATGGATGTGATGAAGATGCTAAAGGAAACTTTTTTTTGTTCTTTCTTCTATCTTTTTTTAGTTTTAAGAAATGTAGACATTACAGTGTAAAAAGAGAAGAAAGGCTTTAATCTTGGGCTGTTAGGGTGGGGATGGAGTGTAAAAGTGCACTAATTATAATATATATATATAGAACTGAAATGTTTTATTTTACTTTTGCATAGGTGAATGTCTGGATTAATGCCTTTGTCTTAATCTAATGATAAGTGTTTTGTGAATGCAAGTGGGTTTTAAAAAATGAGAGACAAGAATGTAATAAATATTTCATTTAAGCAAATAATTGTCCAGTACCAGTTGACAAATCTGGAGCTGATGGCAGCTCTACATTTTGATCACGTTTCCATGGAAGCAAACTGACTAAAAGTGAAACCAGTACATTCAGAGGTCTAGACATTGTTTACTGACAGAAACATAAAATTAAAAGGTACAGAGGCAGGCAGGTCAGTAAAAAAACGTTTGATATTATTGGAAGTGAGTAAGAGATAGAAGCTTTTCTTGTATCTAAATCATTTAATGCATTTACTAGAACATTGTATAATTCAGTCTTATTTAAAGGTAGATGGTGCACTTTTTCTTAAGGCTAAAAGTCAGTCAGTAGTGTAACTAGGATAGGGTGAGAGGGCAACTGCCCCGGGCAGAAAGTGTTGGGGAAGTGATCAGCCAATCACAAACTCTCTTTAATGCAATATTGCTCCATGTGTGGTCTGATCTGTAACAAACTGTCACAGGTATAGACAAAAAGGAGAAACACTTGGAAAGAAATGAGCATGTGAATTTGATAAAAAAGGTAGTTCAGGATGGATAAGGAGACTACTTACACTAAACTGGTAGAGGAGCTCCAATAGTGATAGAATAGAAAAAAAGGATAGTAATTGTAGATTTGTAGTAGTAAGAGGCTACTGGCAAGGGAGGAGGATTATGCTGGCACATATTTATATTCCACCTAAATCTGCTATTATGGAGTTTAAGAAAATTCTGTGAGAAAGAATCAGCTTTCAGCAGATAATATTACTTATAGTGGGGACTGGGATGTAATTTGCAACTGTGAAGATGTTTCTGGGGGAACTAGAAGGGGAAATATAACAAAAGAAGGTAAATTTCTGAAGAACTTTATGAAAATATTTGGTATAGAAGACATAAATTCAGTAGTAGGAACTCTTAAGGAATTTATATATTATTCTCCAAGCTACAATAACTGGGCTAGACTTCAAAGAAATTGTTTGTCACAGGAACATGTGCATTTAATTGAAAGCTTTGACACACATCCAGTAACTATTTCAGATCATGTTCCAAGAACAACTAAGATAAAAATGCAGAGTAATGAAGTAAAAATGAGACACTGGCACTTTCCCACCTACCTGTTAAAAAGAGAGGAATTTAAGGAATGGTTAGTCGAAATTATTCAACAGTTATTAGGGAAGACCAAAATTACTTTAGAAGTTATAGTTAGTGAGTGGGATAAAACTTAAGTGGAGTTTAAAAATAGGGCAGGAATAAATTAAAAAGAGATATGGTTAAGAAGTAAAAGAAACATTTAGAGAGACTGACAAAGGTTAAAGTGTTAATAAATAAGGGGGATCTCATACAACAAGAGGAGGTGCAAATGCAGAGAGCTAAAGAGAAAGTAAGGAAGTATCTGGATAATATGCTTGAGTTTAGAAAGATTGCTGTTTATTGATAATAACTACTGGCCACAAACATGTTTAGCACAACAACTTAGGCAACAGAAAGTAGAAAGGGTTGTTGCAAAACTTACAGAACCTATAACAAGAAAATAACCAGATATCTTACAGAGGTATTAAAGATATTTCAGAAATTTTATGAAAATGTGTATAAAGCAAAGGTATGTGGAAATCAAGAAAAAGCACAATTGGAAAGATTTATGGAAGACTTAGCTCTGCCCAGGATAGAGGTAGATGAGGCTCAAAAATTAACAGTTAAGATAGGAGGAGAGGAGATAAAAATGGTGATGTATAATCAAGCTACAGGAAAGTCTCCATGAATAGAGGGTATTCCTCTGGAAGTTTAGAAGCTAGGAGGGAAAAAAAGTGGTAGAGATCTGGAAGGCTTTGTTTAACAGTATTTTAAAATGAGGGGAAGCACCAACAGCAACATCCTGGAAGAAAGCTGTGGTGGCTGTAATGCTTAAAGACCATAAAGACAGATCAGGCTCTACTTCATATGAGCCCATTTCAATTTTAAATCAGGGTTATAAAGTGTTTATGTCTATAATAGCTAGAAGAATGGCAAAAGGTTGCCAGAACTGATAGATATGGATCACTGTGCTTTTGTGGAGGGGAAGCAGACATTTAACATTAATAGAACAATGGTGATCCAGAGGGAAGCAGAATGTAAGGAAATACCACTGTTGTTGGTGGGTTTTAATGCAGAGAAAGCCTTCAACAGAGTAAGCTGGGATTTTATGAGTAGGGCATTTGCATTCCCCTGATACAATAAGAAGGTTAATTAGGAGGGTATATGAGGGATCAAAGGCAAAAATTAAAGTGGGAATGTTCTTCTCTGATAAAGTATGTCTGAAAATCAGAACCAGGCAGGTGTGTCCTTTTTCCTCTTTGTTATTTGCATTATATTTACAGCAATTGGCAAAGAAATTATGGGACTCAGAAATTCAATGATATAATTGGTATGGTAATCAAGAAAAATTGGCATTATTTGTAGAAGATATTATTTTGTTTCTGATAAAACCAGAAAAGGACATTTCAGTGTTGTGGAACATTCTGAGACAATTTCAAGTCTTTTAGGGATATAAAATTAACGAAGACAAAACAAAGGCAATAGCTGTAAACTGTGTACCCACACATGACTTGATGCAGTAATACCCATATTTATGGAGGATGTGATAAAATGAAGTATTTATGAGAAAGGGTTAAAAAGGAATTTATTTTGGCAGCTAAAGATATATTGGATGAGACTAAAAAGATAATACAAAAAAATGAGGAACTGGAAACTCTTGTTTACAGACATGGATAGCAAGATACAAGCAGTGAAAATGTTTTAGTCACTTTAGTTTTCTATAGAGGTCAGGAATATTTTTATCAAACAAAGGAGAAGTTGCAGACAATAATTTACTTATAAAGAGTTAAAGGATTTTATGTGTGCGGTGAAGAGGACAATGGCCAAGTGGAATAAGCTCATCCTTCCAATAGAACAAGGATTACCTGATTTTTAGGGATATTTTAGAGCTACACTGATACGGCTCATATACATAACACAAGCAGAAAACTATAATTCAAAGTGGAAAGGGATGATGATGAAGCGGGGTGGGGGTAGGAGAGAGTATTCTAAGAACTGACCCAACATGACAATGGAGAAAATAGATTTTGCCAATAGGGATGACTGCAATTAGGGTTACAGTGAATAGCCATGAGAGGGCTGGAATTTACTGGAGAAATCTGGCAAAGGAACCAAGAAGGTGCTGCTAAAAAAAGGATAATTAGTAGGACATATAAAATATTGCATGATAAATATAGGAATAAATCAGAGGAGGGTAAAAAAGATTGGGAAGAAAGACTATATAAGTAATTCAAAGGAAAACAATAGGAGGACTTATGTATGGCTCCCAAATATGCAACAAAAATCTAGAAGATTCAGGATTTTTGCTTGGCAATTTTTGTATGGATATTTTTATACCCCAAGCAGACTTTAAAGAATTAGTCCTCATGTAGATGGCAAATGTTAGAGGTGTTATGGAGACAAAAGGGTAACTGTGAACGTATGTTTTGGGAGTGAAATGAGTTAGCAGACTTTAAAAATTCCCTATAGAGTACTGTGTCAGAAATATTTGGTGAGCAAATGGATCTAACTAATGAAGTAATTTTTTTGAGCTGGGATACAGAATCCTAATTGCATAGAAATGGTAAGGACTTGGTAAGTTTAATTCTGGTGGTTGCCAAAAAAAGCAATTACTAGAAAATGGAAATCAAAGTCTAAATAACTGTATTTTAAGTAGTGAATATTGTAACAGATAAAAGAACTGGAAATGGGATCGTTAGAAAAGGATAGGAGCAAATTACATAGAAAATGGGAATTGTGGGAAAATACATGTATAATAATGCTTTGGAGAAGGAGTGAGGTTTAGGGGAAGGCAGGAATTGCTCGATTTATGTAATGTTGGATTGATGATAATTTTATAAATGTGAACATGTTAACATGACTTGTTTTCTTTTATATAAATATATGTTTGCCTATGTCTTAAGTGATAATTCAATAAAAGTGTTTAAAAATGGTATTGCAAGGAAATACTAATAAAATAACAATTAAAATAAATAATTAAAAATAAAGAAACCCCCATGCGTCTCCTGCATATTCTTCCCTTCCCATGGAGATTATTATAATCACTAAAGAGGGCTGTACAAAATTTAATTTTTGTTTAAGACAAGTGGTGTATCATGGGTGGGGCTATGAGGGAAATCTGCCCCTGATGTAAGCCAGCAGTAAGGGGGGTGTAATAGGCAGTATGAAGGTGGCAGCTATCCCAGCACACTTTGTTAGGGGAAGCAGCAGATGCTAAAGATGTGGTAATGCAGTACTGACATTCAGAAAGGAATGCTGATCCTCTATTCACGGTCATAGCTGAAGAATCAAACTGAACCTCTTTGTACTTTAACTATAGTAAATGGCTTGTTACATTTGTAGTATGTGGACTGCTCTAGTTTCAAAACAAAAGGAGCTTTTTCTTGGGGGGGTATCAACATTTATCATTTTTTTTTTATCCACAACTTTAATGTGAGGGGTCTCAGACTAGGGCAACGAGAATCTAGGTACATCACTATCTAGTGCTCCACTCCATACAAAGAAATGTAGTACACCACCACCTGGAGCCTGATTCCATGTAACTTAAAAGCAACATAGTTACAAGCATCTCCTCACATTGCCCCATACACCTACTGACTGAGATTTCAAAATGAGCATGCCTCCTTATATGCACAAGCTCATTCCAAACTTTTATTTAGTGATTGACTGTAATAGCCCAGGAAAGGTTACAACGTTTGCTGTTCCTTCCCTCACAGTGAAATGATGTTGTGGTTATACAAGTAAAAATATGGCTGTTGAAGAATGCGGTGTTCGTACAAAGCCCATAATATAACAAACAAAATGTCTGCTGTTATGCTATGTTTGTATAAAAATACAAATAACACAAAAACAAGAAACAAGTGCAACCCTAAAAGGGAAACTAGTAAAATAGAAAAGCACTTGTGAAGCAGTGTGTCCAGCGCAAAATAAGCAATTTATTAAAAGGACAGTAAAAAACTAACGCTTTAACAGAATCACCACATTTTCGTTTCAAGACTTCTTCAGATAAAATTCCACATACAATTGTATTATTTATTTATTTTATTTTCATTTGTTTACTGGGAGGTCTAGTGGGCCATGGTGAGTCCATTTTCAGTAGAGGCCCAGGTAGAAAAGCTCCAAAAACAAACAACATGATAAAGCTACAGAATCAAAATATAGAAATCAAGCAGCGATGGTACAGAACACATTATAGAATAGGTAATACAATAAAATAGATAAACTCTAACATCTATATAATTAGTATTAAGTATGCAAGCCTAATAAGAATACAATTGATGACATGAGATAATAGCGAATGTGTGAACAATACGGTATTGCAATGAGATGGGATAATAGCGAATGTGTGAACAATACGGTATTGCAATGAGATGGGATAATAGCGAATGTGTGAACAATACAGTATTGCAATGAGATGGGATAATAGCGAATTTGTGAACAATACAGTATTGCAGATCTGCAGTAGACATGGAAATATGGAGAGCAGCAGATTAACGATATTGAACATAAGGTGTAGCCTTAGAGCTATTGTTATATAGGTATCAAGGGTGAATAAAAGATGTGGTAGGTAACCGATACAGTAGATTATGTGTGGCTGGGTGGCACATGTTGAACTTAGTAAGCTGGAAGCACTGAATGTATATATAAGGAGTCTGAGCCATAAGTGAGATGGGGAGAAAAAGTAGGAAGGCTAGGAATATTGTTTTTATGTATAGTCTGTGCTGGTACATGGACATAGCCAATGGGAGAACAGGTGGTGTTTCAGCAAAGTCTTAAAACATTCACGGTTGGTAGTAGTCCTAATGGAAGGAGGGAGAGTATTCCATAGTTGTGCTATAGCATATGAGTAATACATTTGACTGGCAGAAAGATTAGGTTTTGCTACATTAAGGAGCACCTGACTGACTGATCACAGAGGTCTATTTGAGTGATACATGATGAACAGAGAAGAGAGGGCAGGACAACTAGAAGACTTACAGATTAGCTTATGAGCTGTGGTTAGTTGCAGGTATGTTAGATGCTGGGGAAGTTCTATCCAGTTTAGATGGAGTGATACACAGTGGTGGGTGGAGTGTTTGGCACTGGTTACAAATTTTGCAGTTTTATTGTAGCATGAGTCCAGTTAGGATTTAAGAGAGGATTGTATATTAGTAAGGAGAGGTGCACCACACAGCAAGGATGGAAGTAGAAAGGAAGAGGCAAGGGACAGTCTTGCTGCATAGGTGAGGAAGTGTTTGTGCCTGTATAGGATGCCTAGTTTCTGGTGTTTTTTTATATTTGTGTTAATATGCTGGTCGAAAGTTAGGTGCTTATCTATGATGACCCCTAGAAGTTTGGTATATGTGACTACTTTGAGGCAAGTGTTGTTGAGTGAGTTGATGGCAAATTAATTTTTGGTTAAGGGTGTTGTTTTTTGGGGGGTGAACAACATAAGTTTGTTTTTATTAGCATTTAGGGCAGAATGTTTATTATACATCCAGGTTTCAGTGGAGGTGAAGGCATTTTGGGTGAGTGTAAGTAGTTCTGAAGCAGACTTGGCCATGCAGATGATGGTGGAGTCATCTGCATATTGGATGACAGTACCAGGGGGTATGCTGGTATGGAAATCATTAATGAAAATGCTGAAGAGCAGTGGACCTAGTATGGACCCTTGTGGGACTCCAGTATTGATGTTAAGGAAAGGAGAGAGGGATTGGTACCATCTGGTTGCTTGTTCTGTCTGTAAGGTAGTTGGAAAACCAGGCTAAGGTAGGGGGAGATGTGCCTAAATTGTAGAGTTTGGTCAGAAGAAGTGGGTGGGAAACAGTATCGAATGCCTTGGAAAGATCAAGAAATAGTGAGGAGACAAGGTATCCTGAGTCTCAAGCATGGTTGACTGTGTCCAAAAAAGATATAAGAGCAGTGGTGGTGGTATGACTAGGCCTAAACCCATGTTGGGTTGAGGATAGGTGGTTGTGGTGTAGTAGGTAGTTAAGTAGTTGGCTATGGATAGATGTTTCTAGAATTTTGGAGATGGGAGAGAGGATGGCAATTGGACAGAAGTTAAATATATCATTATTGTTTCCACCTTTGTGGAGAGGGGAGATAAATGCCTTTTTCCAGATGATGGAAATGAAGGACTCTTGAATTGATCTGTTCAGTAGTATACTAATAGGATAGGCTCTAGCGTCTGCTGATTTTTGGAGGAATTCTGGTGGTAAGTTATCTGGAGCATTTGATCCAGGTTTAAGTTTAAGCAGGAGTTTCTTTATGGTGGAGGTAGGTATGGGTATGAGAGAGAAGTTTGGTGTTGTTGTAGCAGATGGGTCTGGTGGCAGTGGGTTGATTAGTGTGAAATTGGCAGTAAGACTGAATATACTGTTTTTAAAGAATGAGTTAAAAAGTGAGGCAGTTTCAGCTGGGGTCATGTCTGGATCAGGGGAGGGATTATCGCTTTTGCCTGGGTATAACAGAGAGTTTATGGACCTCCAGAACTTTTTAGGATTTTGCATATAGTCGTTTTGCAGAGTAATGTAGTCGTCTTGTCTGTTTTTGATAGCAAGTCGCTTTACTTGATTATGCAGTTGTTTGTATTGAGTGAAGTCTGCAGGGTTTTTACTTGTATGCCATAAATTCCAGGCCTTATCCCTAGCTTTTATAAGTTTTTTGGTGGATTTGGTAAGCCAACTGGCCTGGTTGGCTTTCACTTTCCTATGTCAGAGAGGAGCGAGATTGTCTAGTACATGGAGGAGTGTTGAGTTAAAGAATTCAACAGCATCATTCAGTGGTAGGACTTAAAGTGGATGCCAGTTGATATTTCATGGGGTATCATTAAAGATATTTGGGCAGAAGTGAGATAGGTCTTATGCTTATAGTGGTGTACATTAGACACTGGAGTTGGTTTGCGACTTATGTATGCTGCTAGGTGATCACTAATGCTGTTAGGTAGAGTGCCAGTGGAGGAGATTTTATTAGGGTCAGAGACAAGGACCCAGTCTAATATTGAGCCTTTATATATCAAAAAAACTCCACCTCTCTATAATACACCATCCAATAATAGTCAAACACTCATTAAAACAAGTTACAGATTAAAAAAAATAATCACAGTACTTCTGTACAAAAGATGCTATAAATAAATAAATGCTTGATATACATATAAAGGCAACAATTTTATGTGGAATTTTATCTGAAGAAGTCTTGAAATGAAAATGCGGTGATTCAGTTAAATTGTTAAGTTTTTTGATGGCCTTTTAATAAATTGCTTATTTTGCACAAGACACTGTTTCACAAGTTGTTTTGTATTTTACTATTTTATAAAAATACAAATGTTGCACTGGTACTCCAAGTGCAAGATAAAACAACAACCACTCATTGCTTGCTGTTTTTTTTTTTTTTTTGGAAATTTCCAACTTATCACCTCCCAACATACCCATATATATGTTGCCAGTCTCCAAACAGCTCTGCTCCTCTCCACACAAGCAGGCTTTTTTTCTTTATTTATTTATTTTTATTTATTTTATTTATTTGAAGTTTGTTTGCCAGTATAGTCCATTGGGCCAAGTGAACCCATTTTCAATGGAGTCCTGGGTAGAAAAGCTCCACAGGTACAATATCAAGTAACAATATATAAAAGTAATACAATAGCATAATGTCAGGAAAAGAATAAAATTAAAATAAAATAAAATAAAGTAAAAAGAAAATACAATACAATAATGCAATGAAATTAAAGTAAAATACAAAATAATATTGTAATACTATGTAAGATTGAACAGAAGAGTACATATAAGCATGTGAGAATGTTAATACAGCAGGAATGTGAAGCTTAGTGACAATTCATGTCAATTTATAAATTTTTTTTTTTTTTTTTTTTTAGGAATGTTAAGGAAGGAAATAGTTAGAAGTAAATGCAGAAGAATATAGACTTAAGAGATTATTTACAATGTGACTGGGGAGGTAAGGTAGTAGCTGGGGATGTTATGTAGGATGGTACATGAGCATTCCCAGTGAGATGATAAGTATGGGTGATAAGGAAGTAGCTGGGATGTTATGTAGGATGGGAACATGAGCATTCCCAGAGAGATGATAAATGTGTGTGTAGGAGAGTTTTGAAGATGGGAAGGTTGCTGGTGCTGCGGATATGAGGTGGGAGTGAGTTCCAGAGACGGGCAAGGGAAAATGAGAGTAAGAGTTTGCCTGCTGGACGGGCAGGTTTGTGGAGTTCAATTCAGTTCTGAGTGTTGGTTCTAAGGGGTCTGTTAGGATGGTGCATGATGAAGGTTGAGGTGAGTGAGGGACAGAGTGAGGGCTTGAAAATGAGCTTATGAGCATGAGTTAGTTGAGTGTAGGTAAGGTAGTTAGGGAGCTCTAGCCAGTTTAGTTTATGTAGGCAGTACAGTGATGGGAGGAGGATCTGTGGCCAGTGGTGAATTTAGCGATTTTGTTGTAACAGTAGGAGAGTTTAGTTTTGGTAGAGGATTTTAGATTGGTTAGAAGTGGGGCCCCATATAGGAGGGAAGGGATTAGATATGTGGTAGATAGGAGGAGTCTAGTGGATGGAGAGAGGAAGCAAATATGGCGATAGAACATACCAAGTTTTTGGTGTGTTTTTTTAATGTTTGTTTATTTGTGGGAATCAAAACTAAACTGATTGTCAATGAGAGCTCCTAACAGTTTAGCTGAGTAAACGACTTCTATGGATGTGTTGTTGTGACTGGTTATAAGGAAAAAGTTTATGTCGATAGCTATGTTTTTGGATGGGGTGAATATCATGAGTTTGGTTATATGATGTAGGAATGTAACCAGTGTGTCAGCTCATCACAGTGCATATCAAATGGGTAATGCATTTTATACTGTATCATTGCTTTGATTTAAATCACAAGTTGCTAAAATGTATTATGCAAGTTGTAACTGTGCATTCTGAACAATCTGCATTCTGAATAGACATCACTGAATCATGCAACAGAAGATTGGGGCATCAAAGTGGAGCGAGTGGAAATTAAGGATGTCAAACTTCCAGTCCAGATGCAGAGAGCAATGGCAGCTGAGGCAGAGGCGGCTCGAGAGGCTAAAGCTAAGGTAAGATGAAATCAACCTGAGCACAACACCTAAAATCTCTAGTGGTCTGACTGTGTCTTAGGAAACCCAAGTCTGATTAGTGTGTCGAGTATTTGCTGAAGGTAGTATGGAGAGAATGGGGTAAGACTATTCTTGGTGGGAGGCAGGCCAGAACTGTTGAATGTCACAATCCCTTAGAAGAGGAGTAGCAATGCAAAGGATAGCTTAGGAGTAGGCATTCATCAGCAGGACCTAATCATAGCTTCCTTCATCAAGATTGCCGTGGAATATGCACTCGCAAAGGGAGGCCATGCTGGCTTCCATGGTGATGCAGGTTACTTGTTCCCCACACAGAAAAGGGGTTAGAGCCCATAATAATATTTGCCATCCTTGTCTGGATGGTGGCAGGACCACAAACCACTGCTAAAGCTGCCTATAAGATGGCTTCCCCCAGCCAAATCTCACACCCAGGACAGGGGAACAAATGGGCTTGGCTGATAAGAGAAGGCTTGATGGTTGTCAGGCATAGCAAGAAAACGTATATATTTAAAAATACAATATTCAACAGGAAGCACAAAACAGCCAACGATGCTCCTGAGTAACCAAGTCCTGTATACAAAACAAGTCCAACAATCCAAATAAAACAGCAGGACTCAGGGATGACTTAATGTTCCAGTATCAAAACGTTTAATAAAACACAAGCGCTTTCCTAGGTAAACCCCACTTCTTCAGATGTCTTTAAAATCAATTAAAATCATTCCCCTTCTTATACATGCATCTCAAGTCACATGATACACCAATTAAGGTTTCATTCACATTTAAAGCCATCAGTGACATAAATCAGCATCAGACATTAATATTTCTAAAATGCACACAAAAAATCTCCACATATCAACACATAAACAAACATAGTTCACTTATAAAAAACACATGCATAAAACTTAGCATAAAAATAAAAAAAAAATAAAAATAGCCATGTACTACCTAAAAAGTAGTCTGGACTTCAATTTAGGTCATATTGGGACATATTCATTAAGCCCATGGCCAATATCTGCTCTCAACCTTACTATCCACTTGGCTTCTAACTCCTCAGTGGCACTACGTAAGTCACCACCTCTAATGTTTTCAAAGGTCCTTCCTATGGCCAAAAATGTAAATGTATGATGTTCTTCGTGTTCCACTGTTGCAATCATCATATTTGGGTTATCCTTGCCAGGGTAGCCCTTGACCTGCCCAGATACCAGAGACTTAGTATTTCTACATCGGTTGCTGTTGCTTGAGGACTGATGTCAGGTCGTTAGTAGTATAAAGTAAGGCACCCAATGCCATTACATCAGTCTTTCTTGCCATGGAGCCCGAAGCAGAAGCAGTTTGCACGAGTGCCGGTTGGCCACTACCTGAGTTTTCATCTACCGAATTGAAGTTGAAGTCTCCTAAAGCTAAGTACCCCATTGGGGATCCTTTTTTCTTGCACTAACCAATGTCAGAAACATAATTGTCTCACCTGTGGAAAGCAAATACCACACCAAGACTTATGTCTTACTGCATCACTTGTTTAGCCCCAGACCACGATGTCCCTCGTTGTCGCTTCTGTACTTTGTTCAACACTAGAACTATCCATCATTGGGCCCTTATTGTAAAGATAAAGACAGAGACAGACTGCACAGGTCCAAACCTACCAAAGATGCTTCTGTTAAGCTAGTCGTCAATTCTCCGGTACTCAATGAGGCGCTTTTGCAGCCCCTGATGCCCACTTCTGTTGATTTGCAGGCCACTACTGAGACCCTTTCGGAGTCCAGTATGCCGCAAAACTCTTCTTCAACTAAGGATCCTGTGGTCATCTCTACCTTGGATGGGTCTGGAGCCACTGAGCAGGCACCAGCTTCCGAGGAAGTCCTTCACACTACCAAATCTCGACACAAACCGACGTCTTCTTTCATGACTGCCGTTCTTTCTAAAACTACTGAGTTTCTTAGGCCTAGGGTACAAACCACACCCAAGAAACTGTAGACCCACTCTCAGGCGGCTGCTACCTTGCCTCAGTCTCAAATGCTTAAAGTGGTGGAAGACATTATCATGCTGATCAGGGGAAGAGATCTATCCCCTGTAGTTTTTTCTGAACAAGAGACAGATGAGTCTGATGCATCTGAATATGAAGACATGCAGCCCCTCTCCACTTATGAGGATTCTGATGCAGAGGATTCCATTCCTTCAGCCTCTCCCCCAGAGGAGATTTCCTTTGGGGAAACCCTGCATACTTTAAGGGAGCATTTCCAATGGGAGAGTCAGGACTACCCTCAGTCTAAAAAGATACTCAGGGAATTCCTAGATCTTCCACAACAAAGACCCTTGGCCATCCCCCCAGTCCTGGATGTTGTGGAGGATGTTTTTCTCGAATCCAGCTTGACTCCTGACACCCTTCCTCCTGGTTCCAGAAAACCAAACAGGTACTGTAGAGTCCCTGACTCACACAAATATCATTTTAAAAATCATACAGCTGACTCTGAGGTCATTTCTCAAAGGCCAAAAGGGGATTAAAGCAACCTCTGCTAAGAATCCCACAGCCTTAGACAGGGATTCCTGAGCATTGGACAGAATGGGTAAAAAAGTATACACCTCAGCTACTCTTGCTATCAGGGCACTAAATTGTCAGTTCCATATGCTGAAATTTCAGCAACATACCTTGGAACTCCTTAAACAAAAAATGTCTTCCTTTCCTGCTTGGGGAGAATCTAAAGATTTACAAGATTTAATGCATTCTGCAAATCAAGTAACTAAACACACCTTGCACTGTGGTTTTGATGCCCTAGAAGCTTCTTGCAGGGCATCAGTCACTGGATCTGTCATTAGAAGGCATGCATGGCTTAAGGAACAGCCCCTGCCAGACCATGTCAATTCTAAATTGTTGGATGCCCCCTTACACAAAGATAACCTATTTGGCACTAAGGCAAAAGAGGTCTTAAAAAAGATGGAAGAAAAAGCAAAATCTATGCAAACAGTTAAGGTTTTCTTGCAGGTCCAGCCACCTAGGTTCAGCAGGCATTGTCCCTCCAAACACTGGTCGTTTTCTGCTCCCAGTAAACCAGCCCAGCCTAGCCCCCCCCCCCCCCAACAGCAGCCCCAGGGAATGCAAAGATCTAAGCAGTGGACTACCTCCACTTCAAAACCAGGGAGTTCTAAACCACCCCCTTATGGTAAGAACTCAAAATTCAAAATACTCACCCTCCAACAGCTGCTACCCATGCTCTCCAAGGACGCTTGGCTAGCCACCCTGGATCTAAAGGAGGCTTACCACTACATTCCTATCAGGGAATCATGCAGGAAATATCTCCACTTAAGGGCAGGATCTAAACACTTTCAGTTCTCTGCGCTTCCCTTTGGCTTATCTACTGCTCCCAGAGTTTTCCCAAAATGTCTGGCTCCGGCCATTGCCTTTTGCAGACAAAGAAATATTCAGATTTATCCTTACCTAGATGACTGCCTTATTCAGGCAGACAGCCAGGAAAAGCTGCTCAAGCACCTGGCATTTGTAAAGACCCTACTAACCTCCCTAGGGTACATAATCAACGAAAAGAAATCCAAACAGGTGCCCACCCAAAGGATAATCTTCCTGGGAGCAAGTCTGGACACAGCATCCCAGATGGCATACCTTACTCCAGAGAAACAAATTTTCCTGACAGCCTACTTCTCTTAACTAGTCACCAGACCCCAGCTATCTGCAAGGAAGATCTTGCAAGCTCTGGGGTTCAGGGTATCATGCATACTACTCATTCCATATGCCAGACTGCATATGAGGAAACTTCAGTGGTATGTAAAGAGCCTTTGGTGTCAACACTCTCAAGACCTGGAAATTATTTTACCTATAATTCCTTGCCTCAGAAAAGATTTCCTTTGGTGGGCAAAAGCATGCTCCCACAACAAGGGAATGCCTTTCTCCCCACTCCCCCACCACCCAGACCCTCACCACAGATGCATCAGACTATGCTTGGGGTCCACACCTGGCTGGCAGGTGCATACAGGGCCAATGGAGCCCACAGCAAATCCCTCTGCACATCAATCAAAAAGAGATGATGGCTGTGCAGCACGCCTTGATAGCTTTCAAGCCCCTTCTCTCTCCAGGGGCTCTCCTGATCAAAACAGACAACACCACTATGATGTGGTACATCAACAAGCAGGGAGGGACTCACTCCTACCTTCAATGCAAGCTGGCCATGACCTTTTGGCACACAGCCTCTGCCATGCAACTACACCTGTTAGTACAATTCCTACCAGGCTCTCTCAAATCTCTGGCAGACAAATTAAGCAGAAATCGTCTGTACCCACATGAGTGGCAACTCAACAGAAGTACCTTCACCCCAATAACTCAGAAATGGGGAACCCTGAAGGTCAACCTCTTTGCCTCCTACACCATCAGCTCAGCAAATTCTGCACTAGGGAGCATCACTGCATGGCTTGGAAAGTGGATGCCCTGTCCTTCCCCTGGGTCAGTCTCTTGGTCTATGCCTTTCCTCCCCTACCTCTCATACCCAGGGTACTGTTCAAAATAAGGGAGGAAAAACCAAGGACCATTCTTATAGCTCCAGACTGGCCACGGTAGCACTGGTACCCCTTGCTGTGCAGCCTGTCCTCGCTACCTCCATGGCATCTTCCTCAGATCCCAAACCTCCTGACCCAGAGGGAAGGGGAATTCATGCATCCTAACTGCAGACACTCAGTGTGGCAGTGTGGCTTATTCTCTAACCTCGAACCAATCTGCCAACCTCAGTAAACATGTTCTGGATGTTATCAGTCATGCCAGATGTCCTAGCACCAGAAAGACTTATGCTGATAAATGGAAAAGGTTCTGTACCTGGATCCAGGCTAAGGGAGCCAATACAGCACAGCCCTCCCTCCCTCTCATCCTGGATTACTTAGCTGACCTACTATACAGTGGCCTCTCTTTCTCCTCTATACAAATTCATGCCTCTGCTATTTCTGCTCATTTTCCACTGAGCAGCCCCTTTTCTCACACCCTTTGATCAAACAGTTCCTAAGAGGGGCTAGCAACGTGAGGCCACCCAGAAGGGCACCAACACCAATTTGGGACTCATGGCTGTGGAACCCTTCATCATCTTCATGCCCAAGGTGATGTCCAGTGTGGCTCTCAGCCAATCCATTTATTTGCCTGCCTTTTTTCCTAATCCCCAGAACAAGGGGGAAAGGATTCTTCACTCTCTAGATGTGCACAGACAGCTCAGATTCTATCTCGACAGGACTAAATCATTTAGAAAGTCTGATCAATTGCTGGTTAGCTTTGCTACAGGGGCAGAAGGCAAAGCCATCTCCAAACAAACCATTTCCAAATGGATAGCACACTGCATCCATTTCTGCTACAAACAGCATGGAAAGCCTCCCCCCAAAGGGGTCAGGACACACTCCACCAGAGCAGCCTCCACCTCTGCAGCTTTCCTCAGAAGAGTCCCCACCAGGGACATCCTGGAGGCTGCCACCTGGACATCTGTTCACACTTTCACCAAGCATTACCACTTGCCTCTCTTCTCCAAATCCAGGGCAGGGTTTGCCTCTGCAGTCTTCCAGTCTTGCAGGGCATCCTAGCCAGCCCCTAGTTTCCTTGACTGCCTCCACCCTTTTCCTCAGCTTTGGGAATCAACCCAAATGTGATGACTGCAAAAGTGAAACACGATGAACATAGTACAGTTGTGTACACGTACCATAAATGTAGATGTTAGTGTATTCACTGTTGCAGTCCTGGTTTCCCTCCCTCCATCCCCCTTTCTTTTCTTTCTCCTTTTATTACCATTCTTCCTTGTTGTTCTCCTTTCTTTACAAGGGACATATTGGTATTTATTTTCCACTGGTGGGGTTCTTCCACCAGAGCCTGACCACCTACTTGGGTGCTCCTGACAGGTTAGGGCAAGAAAAACTGATGAAATGGCGTCGGCTGCCTTACTTTATACTACTGATGACCTGACATCAGTCCTCAAGTGACAGCAACTGACGCAGAAATACTAAGTCTCTGGTATTGGGGCTGGCCGAGGGCTACCCTGGCAGGGATAACCCAAATGTGATGACTGCAACAATAAATACACTTGAACATCTACATTTATGGTAAGTGTACCCAACTGTACTTTTCTCATCACTACTCATGATATGTTTAGCCAATGCGTTTACCTTATTATTTTTACTAATAGAGTAGATATGCTCACATATTCTCTCTTTAAGAGACCTATCGGTCTTCCCTATATAGAATTTTCGGCATTCCACACAATGTGCCAAATAAACAGTACGCTGAGTCTCACATGTAGCTGAGACCTTAAAATTATAAATTCTCCTCTGATCTGGATGTTCAAACTGTGAGCTAGTATCTATATACTTACAAAAAGAGCACTTGCCACATGGAATAGTCCGTTCAACATCACTGACCCTATTGTTAAAACCACTCAAGATAATAGTTAAAAAAGCACCACAAAAGACTAGGAGCCAGTTCCTCACAAACAGACTTCTTTATTGTAGCAGCAAGTAAATCCTTTAGCAGCAAAATAATCCTCTTAACACCTCGGCTAGAACACAGCCTTTACAGAGTCACTGTCCCTATTCTTCATTTTTGGGTAGCATAACTGTCTTTTCAATGATTTATTATTTTTTAATAAAAACGTCTGCATCTGTCAGATCCCTGATATCTTTGTCTGTTTCCAAGATGTCCCAATGCTTCCTAACAATATTCATATAAGTATGTACACTGCTAGAATAATAAAAAGGTACTCTTAGCTTCCTATTATTATAGTTGACATTAACGTTCACCTCTCCTTCATTATACTTGGAAAAATATGGTTTAGCTTTAGAGTCCCTTCATTTCTTTACTTCATTCACACTAGCTTCTGTCTCGTGTTCATTATGTCCCCTTTCCTTCAGTTCAACACTAACTGTCTCTACTTGACGAAGGAATTCTTCATCATGCACATTCAGTCTGGAAGCCCTATACATCTGATTTTTCACAACATTTTAAATATATAGGGTGGATGCATGCTATCATTCAAAAGAAGATGATTAACATGACATGTCTTCCTATGATGTTTAGTAAAGATCATACCCTTTTCATCTATTTCTATACTCATATCCAAGAAGTCTATATGTTTTGTAAAATAAGTATAAGCAAAACGTAAGAAAGATGTACTACTATTGATGTACTGCACAAATGCTTTAAACCTTTCAATTGTTCCTTTCCACAAAATAAAAAGGTTATCTACAAACCTTCTAAAAATATATATATTCTCTTGAAATGGTCCAGAAAGCACAACCTGGTACATGGCTATTTATAGGTTTTATACATGTTTTTATAAGTGAACTATGTTTGTTTATTTGTTGATATGTGAAAGTTTTTTGTGTGCATTTTAGAAATATTAATGTTTGATGCTGATTTATGTCACTGATGACTTTAAATGTGAATGAAACCTTAATTGGTATATTATGTGACTTGAGGTGTATGTATAAGAAGGGGAATGATTTTAATTGATTTGTAAAGACATCTGAAGAAGTGGGATTTACCTACAAAAATGCTTGTGTTTTATTAAACGTTTTGATACTGGAACCTGAAGTCATCTCTGAGTGCTGCTGTTTTATTTGCATATATTAAAAAATACATAAACCTAGATGGCTGGACTGCTAAGACTAACACTGTGACAGCCTACTCTCTGTTTAGGCTGTAGTCATACATGTAACATCATAAGTATGCCACAGCCTACTTGAAAAGACTATGGATACGTAAGACCCTTCCATTGACTTCCAAGTTGAAAGTAAGGATACCATAGCCCACAAAGAAGTAGAAAAAAAAGTGTGACTCCACCAAACTGAGAGATTTTATTGTACTTAACTTATTACACCCTAGGGATGCCTCCAGGTGCTTCTTATGTTACATCGTACTGACGTCTCTAGACGTCAATATTGTTTGTTCAAATTTGCATTAATAATCTCCAGACTAAGCATAATACAAGGTATTATAGGATTCTATCTTACATGATGGCAAAAACATTTGTATTAATATTTGACCTCATCTAAAGAGATATTGAGTATTGTGTAAAGAGAAATAATCTAGGGGAAATTGTGCCAGGAGTAAACCAAAAAACAAAATGTAACAAAATCCAACCTGAGGCACAAAAACACGGCAGGCTATTATAAAATCATAAACATTTAATAAACATTTAATAAAATACAAGAGCGTTCTTGTATTTTATTAAATGTTTATGATTTTATAATAGCCTGCCGTGTTTTTGTGCCTCAGGTTGGATTTTGTTAGATATTGAGTATTATTTATATACTATTGGCATTGAAATTCTGTTATAAACCTGTCTTAGTAAATGGTAGCAGTGGAATAACCTGCGTGCACATGAAGGGAATCATAAAGGAAGCAAAACATCTTTTGGTGTATGTGACGAGAATGCCATCAATTTTATAGTAGGCTTCTTAGAATGACTCTTAATGAAATACTGGGGTGCTGGTGGGGTTTAAGGAATGCATTAAGATTTCACTGAGAAACTGTATTTCCAGAAATAAATTTTACAATGAACAAAGGAACAAAAACACGTACAACATTTTACATTTGTTAACCGGGGGTGTCTCACTGAGCCAAAAAGGCCCTTTTTCAGGAGCGGCCTGGGAAGAAAGCTTCACATAGAAAAATTACAGGTACATTTAGATATTTAGACATGTATACACACAAATTACAATAGCCGTGTTTACAGTGGTATGCTCGTTTTCTCTTTTTTGAAGTATGCTCTGGCACCAGTTATTTGTGTGCCTCAGACCCTCTTGAAAGGTATCTGCATCTTAGAGGATTCAATGACCACGCCTTTAGCAATGCAAATTTGCTGATGTCTCAAAAGCAGGAAGTATAGTAACCAAAACAGATGACAAACAAGTAAGACTGCAGCACAAGTTTTAGTACCTAGTTGGTTGGTCTGAATATAATTACTTTTAACATTAACAAATATCCTGTACTGAAGTTTGGTAAGATGTATCACAAATGCGTGTATGTAATAGATTATCGCAAATTACCAACAGCAGACACTGTTAAGGATTTGGATGTGGTTAATGAAAATCATTTCAATTATTTTTATTTATTTATTTATTTACATTTGTTAACCGAGTAGTGTCCGACTGGGTTGGAAACCCGTTTTCAACAGAGACCCGGGGAGAAAAGCTCCAGAACAATACAATTAGTTAAAAGTATTAAGAACAAATATAACTTAATGCATGTTTCAAGATCACAAGGAATGCAAGATCATAGCAAACTTTTACATAGAATGCAAAATAGGTGAGGTAAATCATGAAGTTATATAATTTGTGCAATATCCACAATACAAAAACAATACAAAAACACAAATTTAGAAGTTATACAAAGTATACAATGTCCGCAAGAAAACAGAGAAATATTAAGCAAATCATGCAATAGATGAGTAGTAATAGGAACACATGTCAGAGATGAGCAGTAAGGAAGAGAAACTAGCCAGGAGCAATACAGGGGCAAAAGCAGTTAGTATTTAGATAATCTTTCAGGGTAGTTTTAAATGTGGACAGGCTGGGATTTTTTTGGATATGCTGAAGTAGTTTATTAGCAACAAATGTCACTACCATTATAAGGAAATGCTATGGTATTTTTATTTTTATTTGTATTTTTTATTTTACATTTGTTGACTGGGCTAGTCTAGCTGGATACATATCCTTTTTCAGTAGAGGCCCAAGGAGATAAGCTCCGAGTTAAGTAAAATTACATAAAAACAGTAGTTAAAAATACAATAGATAAAAACAAGTCTACAATAGTTAAAATTTCAATACTTAAAAAGCATATTTATATGAATTACTACACATGAGAGGATTAATATTTGGATAGAGAAAAGATATAAAAAATAAGACTTATGTTTAAGAAATAAGTATAGAGGCACAGGAAAACTTTATAATTGGCAAAAGTATAGGAGAAAACAAGGGTTCAGAGTTATTGAGTCATATGGGGTAGAAAGAAGAAAGATTGAAGGAAATAGATGAAAGAAGAAAGAACAAACAAAGCACTAGATAGTGTACAGGTGACTTCTGAGGAGTTTAGTTACAAAGAGGTCATAGCAGGGAAGATAGGGGTAGTGCAAGGGGAACTATGGTTCAGTCTGGTTTTGAACAGGGACAGAACCAGAGTAGTTGCTGGTGTTCTTTTAGGTGTTGCTTGAAGAGAGATGATGAGAGAGATGTGAGTCTAATAGGAAGGTTATTCCAAATTTTGCCCACAATATTGGTAAATAGTGAGTCCCCGCTTTATTGTTAGATTTGACATTAGAAATTAGTAGTTTGTTTGCAGAGAAAAGTGTTGAAAGATTTTTATAAGGGGTGATCAGGTTAGTGAGGATTGGGGAGTTATTTGGGTGATGAAGAATTTTTTGTGTGATAACAAGTTGATAATACAATAGTTGGTTTTGTAGCTCTGACCATCCTAGTTGTTTGAAGTTGTGGCAGTGGTGGGTTCTGAAAGGGTTCCCTGTGGCAAATCTGGCTATGTTGTTATAGCAAATTTCCAGTTTGTTTATGTTGTATTTTGATAGGTTGGTGTATATAGCAGAAGTATAGAAAAGGGTAGAGATGAGGTGAGTTTGGGCAACAGAAGTTCTCGCTAGTGGTGTGAGGTAGGGTCTGAGTCTATACAGGGAGCCTAGTTTTTTATTGACAGTTTGGATGGTGTTATTGATATGGTTGTCATAGCTAAGTTTATTATCTATGGTTATGCCCAGGAGACGTGTGTTAGTATCTGGGGTAATCGTAGTTCCATCGTTGGAGGTAATTGTAAAGTTGATTTCTGGTGATTTTTGGGTGGGAGAGAAAAGCAGTAATTTGGTTTTTTTTTTGGATTTAGGAGGTATCCTAAGGCACTTGCTTTAAATGATTGTTTACAGGCAGAAAAAAGGTACTGATAAGACCATTTACTGTATACTGTAAAGTCATCTGTTTTCATAACCAATTACAACTTAAGAAACTTCAACAAAAAAAATTAACTAGAAAAAATATCTGTCAGAAAACTTAATTATAAGGACAGACTAAAGAGGCTGGAGTTATATTCGATCTGCTATAAGTTTGTTGGGGCAGACCTACTACTGATATATAGCTATCAAATGAACAACTGACATCCTCTTTAGATGCAGCTTTTGTCTCCCATCAAATTCATATGGGGAACAGCAACAGCTTCACTGATATTCCAAGGTTCTTCAGTAAAACAAGGAAAAGGAGCTTCTTAGCCAGGACAAGGAAAACATGGAATGTGCTTTTCAAAACCATTAGTTTGGCCTCGAATCTGAGGACATTTAAAATAGAGATGGACAACCAGGCTACAGATTGGGCTTATAACCCAGACATAAATAGTACTGAGTTCATTAACAGTCTTAGCTGAGGCTATAAGCTTGTGTAACCCAGCACATTGAAACATTGTAAATTCTCATGTTCTGTCATAGAAATGATATTGAATTGATTAATTCCACTGCATGTTTAATTAGACTGTGAGATAAGTATTGTGCCTTATACTTTTTATGATTTGCATTATTTGTTTTATCTCTCACCTGGTCCTGATCAAGGCTAAAAGTCTCAGAGGCAGGGCGCTTAATCAGATAACAAACAAAGAGTAAATAATTGGTAACAGAAATACACTGGGGGTACAGCAGTTGGGGTACATTTGCCCACAAGAAGTAAATCCACGTGTACATTCATCTATTTTCTAAACAGATTTATTGCTGGTACCAGACCAAGCATGCAGACTTATTTGTTGGCAAGCTGAACGATATAATCTCTGCAGCATTTCCTGAATCTGCCCCAGGGACTTCTCACAGTATGTGTAGCCTGGTATCCCTCCTGTGGGAGACTCAGTAGGTATTCCCACTAAATGTTCAGTCCACCTCAAATGACTCCCTCTCAATATTACTGTGCACCGGCTCTTCTCAGAGATCCTTCTGAATTAATGACCTCTTCAGCGTGTCACACAGAGTGAACCCAGTAATCCTAAAAAGAAACCTAATTTCCATCACGTCTGTCCACCATCTCATCCTTTGAGACACTACTTAAATCTTGGAACAGTCTACTATAACTGTAGCACTTCTGTTGTTCTACCTGTATGGTGGTCATTCTTCTGACCCACACTACCATCAGGCATTAAGAGACCATATGGTACTTAAAACTCCTCATTTGAATTTTTGGAACCAGCGTAATTAAACTTAACAATGCCTTACTATATCTAGGCAATACAGGTCCTGTATCCAAGCTCAAATAACCAATTCCTTAGTTACAGTTATTTGCTCCCCTAGCATTTCTGACAGAATACTCTGTAGGGAAATTTTTAAATCTGTCAACTCATTGCACTCCCCAAAAACCTGTTCCCAGTTATCTCTTTTCATCACACCTCCAACATTTGTTCTCAAACTGAGGAAAAATTACACGAACTCTGCTTGGGGTATAAAAATTCCTATGCAAACATTTCCAAGAAAAAAAAAAAAACCTTCTGGACTTGTTGCATACTTGGAATCCATACATGTTCCTTTGTAAATTGCTTTTCCAATCTCTCTTCCAAATCTTTTGCAACCTCCTCTGATTAATTCTTATAGTTATCATGCAATACTTTAGATGTCCTACTAATTATTCCCCTTCTAACAGCAGCTTCTGCTCTAAAAACTCTACCTGAGCAGATTTTTCACTTAGGGCTCCCCATCCCTTTCTCTTTGCCTATACTCTGATATCAATCCCTGATATCGAAGGCATTCTGTCATCTGCAGTCCAGACTTTTTCTTGACCTCATCCCACTCTGTTATCCTTCCCTCTCTAGTTATTTGCTCCTAATACCTTGGGTCCTTTACTAGTTTCCTCCAGTAAATCTCAGCCCCCTCTTGCCTATTTTCTGTATCCCTGCTTGTAGTCATCCCCATTGGCAAACTCTCTTTTTCCATTCATGTGTTGGCTTAGTTCATAGAATACTTTCTGCAAGTTTATAAATATAATATTCTGCATGGTGGTTATTATTCTCCTTAAGGATTTGCATCCAAAATCCCAGTATCTCCTTAATTCTTTAATTCCCACCTGCTTCATCATCATCCACTTTGACTTATAACCTTCTGCTTGTATTATGTATAACTTAACTGTGTAGCAATAAAATACCCCTTCAAATTAGATAATTCTAACCACCTTGTTGTGTTGGGAGGAGCAATATCCCACTTATCTCCTGCCCTCTTTCCTCCCAGATAAATTCTGTCAACTCTTTATTAGTTATTGTCCCCAACTTTTCTTCTAGTTGTTAAAAATCATGTATTACTATCCATATTCATAAACAACAGCTTCCAATATCACAAACAGTGTCTCCTTTTTGTCCACTTTGTGGTTGAAGGATTCTGTGGCTCAGCCCACTTACCCAATTAACAAATGTTAAAATAAAAAAATAAATAAATATACAAACAAAAAATAAAATTAAATAAGTAATTAAATCAACCTGCTCTAGATGGAAGAACTCCAGTTATGTTATACAGCATTCAGTGAAGGGCTTGTCAGTATCCCCTTATCTGAATGGGGCCTGTCCTTTAACCACATGGGGGCATCCATATCCACATGGAGTGTCTCCATATGGGTAGCACCAGAATATGTTAGCCCATGACTGACTGAGAAATCTGCTTCTGGAATCAGTGTTATATACAGTGGTAATACCAACTGCAGTTTGATAGTACTTTTCAACCTCCCTCCAAAGGTCTGGCTCCTTCTCCAGCTTTGATGTCACATTCTACATTCTAAGAAACAATTTCTGTTGTCATGGTCTAACACACCTTAATCCATCCTTGACTTTTCTGACACTTGAGTGGCATTACATTATACCTCTGCCTTTTAGCACACAACAGCTCCATCTATTTTTTTCTGGCTAAACTTGACCAGATTACATATATCACCTGACTTGAGACACTCATAGATGACCACCACCGCCACCCTCAAGCATGACTCCAGGGTTTGTTTTTTTGTGTCCCCTGTTTTGGGCAAAGCTTTCTTATTCTTTGAAGAAGTCTCATAGCTCCTCCTCTTATATCAATTTGCTAGTGGTGACCCTGCAGGAAACAAAAAGCTCCTACCACCACATCCCTGCACCACTTAGCATTATATAACATAATATAACATACAGCATAATGTATAATATACATAGCACACATCTCAGGACAGGCTGCATTACTAATCCAGCTTTGTAGGTATGTACTATTCTAATGACCACAAGGGCCTTTTTAAGCTAGCCATGCAACTCAAATCTCTGACAAGTTCTGGTACCCCTGATAAGTGTAAGCAAGAACTTGGTGGTAAAACATTTATAAGCAGGGGTCTGGGAAATGAACCATTTACAGGTTGCCTCTGTCCATTAGAGACATGGGTACCAAAGCAGGGTGAATTTCCTATTCCCCAAGCAGTTGTCCAAGTTACACTTGAATTAGGTTAGGGGCTTCACATAGATGGGGAGCCTGTTCCAGAGAAGGGGTAGTCTCTGAGATACATACCTGTCTCTCCAGCAGGTCCTAATTATATCACAGGCAAGGTTTAAGTCTTTATAATGAGTAATTCTGGTTATGTATGTTTTGCAGATATGCAGGAGGTCCATCAGAGTGGGATCTGACAATGCCTTGTTTGCCAGACATAGATCTCTCCCCAACAGTCTGTAGGAGACAGAATTCAGGGATAGGTAATTGAGGCAGTCTGCATAGGACATGTTACTTATGCCCTTATTCTTTTAATGAGGAAACTGTGGACATTCCATTTGTTGGATATGCCTGGTTAGGTACATATCAAATGGGGCATTGAACTCAATGATATGTCTGATGAATGCTGAATACAGTGGAACAGTGATTTCTGTGGATCTAGATACCATACTTTTGTTTAGAAGTTGCACAACATAGAATTATTTCCTCGCTGCTGTAGATACATGATGGTCAAAGGCTAGATTACTGTCTGTCTGTGTCCCCAAGTCCCTGACTACTAGGTCAACTCTTAGCTGTATGCTGTCAATATGATAGTTTCCAGGGGTGGATGACTTTCTGAAGGATACAATTATGCATCTCTTGGCATTTAGTTTTAGTCTATGGTTCTGGCACCAGTTGTTTGTCTGCATTAGCCCTTCCTGGAGAACATTTGTGTCAGTGGGATTTTATGACAGCTCCTAATTTGCAATCATCTGCAAATTTAGTCAGCCAGAGGCCATTGACATTGGCCTTGACTTTTAAGAGTTTGTACCTAACATCTTAAGTTTGCCACCAATGCCCAAGTGGGGGATTGTGTCAAATGCCTTGGCGAGGTCAAGGTAAGCAGTGTGAACCATTTTACCCTCATCATTGTACAATATCTGCTGTATAAAACACATGACAAACTCTGCATACCATAGAAGTTTTCACCCCCTTTTTAAATATACCTAGATCATTTGCTTGCCTTAAGCCAAGGACCTATAGCATTCATTGATGACCCTTAGAGAGGAACACTTTTTCATTCTAAATGTTCTGAATGGATTGAATACCAAGTTACTTTCCCTTTCCCCTGTATTTTAAAGTTTTCACTTCATCAATAGTCAGCAGGATGAAGCAAGTTAGTTAAAGCTTCAAAAGGATGGGATAAGCCAGAAAAAGGATTTTTTGCTGAAGGCCAGTGCCTACCCAATCATCCTCACACCCCTTTACTTATGTATACTAAATGCATGTTTTCACAACCGCAGGAAGAAAAAAAATCCAAAACTTTGAATCACTAGCTGATCACAAATAGTAACCATGTAGGCACTGGCTATGAGAAGCAGCAATTAAAGAGTTGTATAGACTTGACAAGATGAAACCTTGTCCACTCAATACTGAATCAAGTGTAAAGAAGCCACATCAGGACATGACCTGCTCTTCACGACCTTGTACATTCCCCAGATAAACATCATCCTTAATTATTAGTAAGCCAACGAACCTTGGATCCTGGATAAGAATAATCCTTTATTTAAAGCACCAACAATTCCGCATACAAAGTAAAAACAAACAGCAAGGACTAAGTCCTTGCTGTTTGTTTTTACTTTGTATGCGGAATTGTTGGTGCTTTAAATAAAGGATTATTCTTATCCAGGATCCAAGGTTCGTTGGCTTACTTGTTACAAGTTTTGTGTGATGAGGATTATCGTGGTGTTTATCTGACGGCCTGTTTGTATCCTGGTGAGTCATGTTCAGAGCCCAACAACGTAGCTTAAGGCTCCGTATCTGATGACAACGTTTTTTTCGGTCAAAAAGATTTTCCGCTGTTTAAGCATTTTGTTCAATGACAGTTTCAACTGTGTGATAAATACTATAAGGTGAGACTTCTAAAGCCTTTTCGAGGCTTACATTACTACTGCCAGTAATTTACTGCAATTGAGGTTGGAATACTTGTCTACTTAAAAGGTTCTTACAACTAAATTCATCATTGGCAGTTAAAAGACACAGCTCAAGTGTGTTAATCTGTTACACTATATAAAACATTCAGCGTTGCTTCCCGGTTTTACTTAAGTGGTGCATTTTCAATATATGTGTATCAACGTATTACTATACAAGAGAATAGTCGTACTGCACCTTGTTGTTTTTCCGAGAAAAGCAGTACTGAATTTTCAAGGGCACAACTGACATTTTAAAGTGTACTACCAAACGCACTCTATTACAGCTTGTATAGCTTATATTACTACTGCCGGAGACTCATTATTTTTGGGTTGGAACACTTGTCAATTACAGAGATTCCTAACAATTGAACTATCATTGGCAGTTGTAAAGCACAACTCAAACGTGCTTATCTGTTATACAAAAATATTCTTTTTGCACACCGGTTTCATTTATAAGGTGCATTGTTACTATTTTTGTAACATCAAAGTATCTTACAGGAGAACTGTCACACGGTAACTAGTTGACTTTCGAAAAACTAAAACAACAGTTTGAATCATCCTGTTGTATTCAATCGACCACTTTTGGTAAACAGACTTGTGGTTTGTTTCATTATTTTTGTTTTATTTCCATGTTATTTTAAAGGCAGTACTGAATTTTCAGGGGTACTATTGCAATTTAGAAAAATTTTTTAAAACAGACTTTTAAAACAGACTTTCAAAACGGACTGCTAACTTAATTACTCTTGCTCTTGACTATATAGTTGTCTGTTACTTGGGTGCAACCTTTTGGCATAATATCAACGCTGTTCACAATGAATATACAGCGTTTATTACAAGAGCACCTAGACATTACCAACAAACTAATTAAAACCTTGCACGAACAATTACAAAATCCAACGGTGGAAGGTGAAGTTATTATTACAGAATCACAAGAGCAACTTTTTACGTTACACTCTACGCCTAATACTAGCATTCACAGGCTGGTAACTGGGCAACAATCAACAAGTCCATCAAATAATGGCGTTACATTAGGTAAAGATGAAGTTAATATTCCACCTGCACTCAATAGGACAACCAGATCTCATCTTAATGAAGAACGAAATCCAACTGCACGAATTGGTCGCCCACACATTCATCATACATCTAATATGGATTTGGATCATTTTCTTACGGCCCCATGTTTAAATAAGGGACAACCTATTAATTCTAGAGATATGGGCACGCTAAATACTCAAATTGTTGAATTTGAAAAGACTTTAAGAACTTTCAAATCACTTCAGATGGACAACGTGTTCCTGGAACGATCTCTGGAGTTAAAACAAGTACCAAAGGGGCTACGTCTGTTCAAATTACCACACGGGTTTCAAGAAGGCACAGATATATTTACTGAATTATTACATCTTTTTGATAGAACTGGATTTGAACTATTAAGACTGATTATACGTAACAACAACGACAGATTGAATGTTTTAAAAGAAAAACTAAATATTTTAGATAGTAATATTAAAGCTGATTTGTTATATGAACACAATAAATTTAGGTTAGAAAATGTTTTTAAGGATATTGACAGGTATATTAATAAGGGCTTGGATATTAAAAACAACAAAATTGAAAGAGATACTAGGGATTATAGTAATAACAAAGCTTATACCCATTTTAGGGAATACAAAAATATGCAAGCTAACAATCGACAACAAGTTATGACTAATAGACAAGAACCAAGTCCTAACATGGATTATGTTAGGACAAATCAAGTCGATTTTAATTTTAATCATAATGATGAGGCACAATCTGTTTTTTTAGAACCCCCATCTTTGAGGAGATCGGAACGAATAAGAGAGCAACAGAGCAACCAGAATCAAGTTACACACAGATATTACAACAATCAACCACACAGAACCCATTCATGGCAGAGATAGCCACAATTAATTATAACCATACAGAAGTTGTTTCTGAAATAACTGAGGATTCAAACAGAATTGAATCACTTTACCCCATTTTAGATACACAAATTACTAGAGGTAATCCAGTGATAGAGAAGAGTGTAACAGATAATGAAATGGGAATTTCAGTGTACACAGACATGCAAGATTGCTCTGTCTCTTCCTTTTCGGGTTTTAATTTGTATAATTTTACAGGACAAAAATTTGATGATAAATATGTTCAATTTTTAAGTAAAGGTTTTACCTTTATACCTACATATAGGTTAGATGTAGGTAAGGTTCTGACAAATCTAAAATTGTTTACAAGACTTTTAAATTTGAAAATATTTTTCCACAACACAGGAGATCCATTTCAAAGTAATAGATTTTTGACTTTGAAACGTCACAGTACTTTCATACCCCCACAAAACTGCTTCATTCAGATCTTTGAAAAGTTATGTGAATCACATATCAGAAGAATCATACAATTCAACAATACTGGTATTAGCAATATGACACCCTCAGAGAAATTCTGTCTTAAAGAACTTACTGACACAAACAAATACCGAATTATGAAACCCGACAAAGGTGGGGGTGTGGTCATTATGCTCAATACTGATTACAATAATAGAATATCTAAGATGTTGGAAGACAATGATACATACCAAAAAGTTAGTAGAAATGAGATTAATCAAGCTTACACTAGGATTGATTGGTTGTTTTATGAACTTCTAATGGATGGGAGAATAGATCAACAAACTTATAATTTCATCTCTGTTGAATTTCCGATTACCCCATCTATATTTGGGATTCCCAAGATTCATAAAAACATGAACCACCCTCCCTTCAGACCGATAGTGTCAGCAAAGGGATCTAAGACAGAACCTTTGGCTGCCTATATTGACTTTAAGTGTAAGCCTATTATGAATTCTATTCCATATATCTTAAAAGATTCTTGGCATTGTCTTGATATCATTAGACAATTTATGACCACCTTTGATTTTAAAACAGAATTTTTAATGGTGACTGTAGATATTGTTAATTTATTCACGGTTATTCCTCATGAACAAGGATTGGAGATGTTTGAAGCATGTTTAAATAAATACAATCAAGACAACATTTCTGAAAATCGGTTACTTACCGAAATGTTAGAATTAGTATTAGAAAACAACTTTCTTTCCTTTAACAAAGAACTTTTAGACAAATTAAGGGGTTGCTATGGGGGCTAGATGCGCCCCCATTTATGCTAATTTGGTCCTTGCTTATTGGGAGTCAGAACACGTATTTACAAGCATTTTTTGGAAAAAAGTTCTGTTATATCTACGCTTTTTAGATGATATTTTAATTTTTTGGAAAGGAACTGAGGACGAATTTAATGTATTTATTAACTTTTTGGGTAAAACAACAGATTTTTTAAGATTTACTAGTCATGTCTTTGTGAATAATGCGAATTTTTTAGACATCACGCTATGTTTGGATGACAACAAGTTTCACTCAGGGATTTACAGAAAGAAAACTTACTCGAATTCCTTTTTACATTTTGAGAGTTGCCATCCTACGCATCAAAAAAAGAATTTAGTTAAAGGACAAATGGTGCGATTATCTAGACTAGTGAGTGATGAATTAAAATTTGAAAATGAATTAGATACACTTATAAATATGTTTTTGGCTAGAGGATACCCGAAGAACTTTGTTCAAGAGATGAGTAGGGAAGTTATAATTAAAAGGAATACATTATACAAACCCATTATTTCGCTGGCAACTAATATTACTATAAACAAGAACCAATCTACTTCAAGACATGACACTTTTATTTTACCCTTCAACAACTGTTCTCAACAAATAGTTACTGCTATGCAAGAAACCTGGACTAGCATTTTAGATCTAAGCCAAGACTTAAGAGAAATATTAGGTAACTCAGTTACAATAACTTTTAGTAGAGGTAAAAATTTAAAGAATCTATTTGAACAACACAAGAACTATGAATTGTTTAAAAATTCCAAAATGAATAAATGTGGAATGTGCCATGTTTGTAGATTCATCAATGATGGCCCTTATTTGTATATTCATAATTATGTTAAGACAATTACATGTCCAGGATCGTGCAATTGCAACACAAAAATGGTTGTTTATGTTGCAACATGCACTGTATGTCATGCATTCTACGTAGGTAAAACTATTAGAAAACTCAAACAAAGAATCAGTGAACACCTAAGAGATATAAAGAATAAAAAAACTACAAGTGCTCTATACAATCATAGTGTCAATTGTTCTAATTTTAAAAAATTTATATTTTTTATTATTGATAGAATTTTTTATCAAGAAAGTAGTGGTGGTGATGAAAAGACGATCTTAGAAGCAAAGGAATGTTTGTGGCAATTAAGATTAAATGCCACAACATTGCCTGGTATTAATGAACAGATTTCAATATCTAGTATATTGAAACTTAGATCTCAATTCATTTAAATATTGTTATATGTATTAATAATTATTATTATATTGAACTATTTTATATAAATATATATGTATACAATATGCTGTTCAAAATGCATTTTAGAACAATTCTGAACAAATTCTTGAATATTGTGAAAGGAGACTGATATTCCAACTAGATTATTGTTTAACAATATATATTATTATTTTATTATATGCATTACATACATAAATATTTCTTCCATCATATATTTATATATTTTTTATGCTGTATATATGTGTTACATTAAATGAAATTACCTATTACATTTTCCTGTAACAGGATTACAATTTATAAGTCTTGACTTTTAAGATATGTTATGCTGCTCTACATATATATATTAAATAATTTTAAACATTTTTTACCATTTTTTAACATTTTTTAATAATTTATTAAATTTATTAATATTATTACTATTACGTTTTGACATATAATGAATCAGTTTTTTATATATAAAAAAATTGTATATACACAATTTTAAATTAAATTAATTAAATATTCACATGTCTTTGTATATTTATATTTAATCAATCATTTATTTATATAAACACAACCAGTTTTATCGATCAGATGAATTTGGTTATACACCTAAATATCCAAAGTCAGTTTCAATGATAATTTGACTTCTTTCTTTTTGGTTTTTCGTTCCTTTCACTTTAATACTGGTTGACTATAAACAAATTAATTAATTAAAGAAACATTATTCATTAACAATTGTTTTAACGAGGTGCAAATAAGTAACCTAATTTAGTATATAAAGAAGAAGTTAGTGCACAATTAGTACTCTGATGATGCCCTGTGTTTCAGGGTGAAAGCGCTTAGTCCTTGCTGTTTGTTTTTACTTTGTATGCGGAATTGTTGGTGATTTAAACAAAGGATTATTCTTATCCAGGATCCAAGGTTCGTTGGCTTACTTGTTACAAGTTTTGTGTGATGAGGATTATCATCCTTAATTATGCATATGAGAATGAGAGCTCCTCACATATAGCATGGTAAAACAGATCTAGGTGTCTTAATCTCTTAATCTTCCCTGTTAGTAGTAATCCATACCACAAATTATCCTGTTGAATGCCCATCGCGTCCTTTCCATTCTAAATCTAACTTCTTCATTTATTCAGTTCCAAACCTGATTACTATCTTGTGTTGTAGGTCTCATGAGTGACATAAACAGTGGCGCCATGGAAGAGGAGCTCCTACATGAAATATATCTTAGTCAGCTTCCATGTTCCTTTTTTTTTCTCAGTGTTACTTGATTCATATATCCCCTTGAAACTTAGCCATAATTACTAGGTCACTACATTCAGTGCCTTTCTTTATGGCATTATTATCTCATAATACTGCACATCAACCCTCACTATACCGTCTCTCACAAGTGATACTTTGTCTAAGTGTACCCCTAGTTTGTTACTCCTCACCCACTGCGAGAAGTGCAATTAGTAGTTACGAAAGCATTATCTTACTTCATTGTAACATATGGCTCTGGATTGATGTCATAAATATATTAGATTTTAGGATGGATGGATTACTTAATTAATTAGTTAAAGAACAACTAGCTCAGCTGAGGTACTAGAGAAAAAAAGCAGTTGGGATATCCTGTTTGAGATTTACTGTAAAGATTTTTGTTTCCTATTGATTATGTTGTGTAACTATAGTGATAGAAAGTGTTATTTGTGTTGTGCAGCTATGGAAATGACAGACATTCTTTGTGTTGCATTGTTGTAATAACAATGTGCATAAAGTTACATTGTATAGCTATAGTCACAAAAAACACTATCTGCACTATGACCGCAGTGATGGCATGCACTGTTTGCATTGCACCTCTTTATAACTGGTATGCATTGTTTGTGTTATAACTGCAGTCATGGATTTGCATACAGTCCAACTTATGGCTTTTCCACCTAATAAAAATATCACCTATCTACTCCATGTGCACCTAATAAATATACCATCCAATTTCATCAAACTCCTTGTTTCATTACAAGTCTCAGGATAGGAGTCAACAATGGGTGAGCTATTCCTGGAGTCAATGACACTAACATCCACTTTAATGGCATAACAATGTGCTTCAGTAAACTAAATTCACAGGTGCAAATACAGCCTTCATGTATAATTGAAAATACATCACTGCAAGCCTATCTGTTGTAACATAATCTGATGGTTGGTACCAGTAAAAGGCTAATTTTGGCATTTGTCAGGCATATTTATGTATATTAATGAGTATGAGTTGTGCAGTATTATATATACCTGCTTATAAAGTTAAGGAAAATGCTGGTTTTGTATTTGTTACGTGCAACATAATACAATGAAAAGTGCTGGATAACATTGTCCCTTTAAGGGGACAAACCTGGAACAGCACTGAGAGTGGCTCTAGGTGTAAACCTGTACCTATTTAAGGTAGAAAGAAAGACAGGAAGAATAGAGGGACCACTTGAAAAGAAGAACCAGAGGAGTCTGAAGTATACCTGTGTGAAAGGAACATGAACCAAGGCCCAAGTGTCAGCCCTGAGACAGGTCAACACAAAGATATGGTAGTTCATAGGTTCATAGGTAGGTACTAGGCTATTGGCCCTGGGGCCTATACAAGCCCAGCCAAAAAGGTGGCTTTTACCACCCAAGAAAATTATTTTCCTGTGCCACTGTTGAGCAGAGCCACAGAGGTGATCCCCGGGGTGAATTTCCTATTTCCCGTCCAATCATCAAGATTTTTCTTGAAGAGTGCTAATGAGGAGCTTTGTTTGATATAGGTAGGTAGTTTATTCCAGAGTATGGGAAGTCTCTGGAACAGGAATCTATCCCACCGGCATGTTCTGTTTATTGTGGTGACAAGGTTTAGGTCCCTAGAGTGTGTAGCTCGGAGGGATTGGAATTTCTTTAAGTGGAGCATGTCCAACAGCTCTGGGTTTGACATAGCTTTGTATGTTAGGCAGAGATCACCTCTGAGTAGGTGATATGCGACGGAGTAAAGCTGGAGTTTTTTGAGACGGTTTGCGTAAGGCATCTGTTTGAGGCCAGTAATCCTCTTTGTGAGGTATTTATGCGGCCTTTCCAGTTGTTGTAGATGTCTTGTGAGGTACATACCAAAAGGGGCATTGTACTCTATAATGGGTCTAATGAGTGATGAGTAGAGGGGAACAATGACCTCTTTTTTTCTGGATGAGAAACCTTTTGTGATGAGGTGTGCCATGTAGAAGGATTTCCTGACTACTGTGGCGATGTGATTATCAAAGGAGAGACTACTGTCCACCTGTGTCCCAAGGTCTCTTATCACACTTTCGGTGTTAAGTATACTACCGCCTACGTTGTAGTTCATGGGTACAGAGTTTTTACCAAAGGGGATGAAAAATGCACTTTTTGGCACTGAGCTTGAGGCCATGGCTTTGACACCAGGCATCTGTCTCAGTGAGGCCCTTTTGTAGGATGTCCACATCGTTAGGAGTTTTGATTATGGCTCCTAGTTTGCAGTCATTTGCGAACTTCATTAGCCAAAGACCTTCTGTCTTAGCCTGTACTTCAGAGAAGAAGATATCAAACAGGAGAGGACCGGGACTGAACCCTGTGGTACTCCACTTGTCACTGGTCTGAAGTCAGATTTGCAGTCTGCTGCTTTCACAGTGTGGGTTCTGTCAATGAGCCAGTTGGCAACCCATCTTGTGACATAGGGATTTATACCTAGTTTAGTGAGTTTATCTATAATTCCAGAGTGGAGGATGGTGTCAAAAGCCTTGGCAAGATCTAGATAGGCTGTGTGAGCCACCTTACCCTTGTCTACGGCTTTGGTGACTACTTTAAAGAAGTCTATCAAGTTTAGGAGACATGATCTGCCTCTGGGTGGGGTCCAGAGTTTGGAGATTACCAATGTCTTTGTTTATAAGTTCCATGATGATACGTTCCATGGCCTTGCAGACCAGGCTCGTCAGGCTAATGGGGTGGTAGTTCCCGGGGTCTGTGGTGGCTCCCCCCTTGTGGAGTGGGATAACCATCACTGTGCGCCATTCAGCAGGCACAAAGCCTGAGGTGAGGCTATGATTGAACATGGTACTTAGGTGGGGTGCCAGTTTGTTCTGTAGTTTGTGTAGAATGCAGCCTGGGATGTTGTCTGGTCCCATGGATGCTGTGTTCTTGGCTTTGGAGAGTGTGGTTTTTACCTGTGCAGCCGTGATTACAGGAACTTTGCATTCTTCCAGTATAGAGATGGGCTCTTTAGGGGGTGAGGGGGGGTAAAGTTAGCACTGAACTTATCTGCCAGGATGTTGGCAATATCAGTTGGGTCTGTATATTTAGTGCCATTGTGCTGTAACTGAGAGCAGATCTGAGTGTTGCCATTGAGATTCTTGACATAGCTATAGAATGCTTTGTGGTTGTCTTTAGAATCAGTGGTGATTTTGTTTTCATAACTAGCTTTGGAGGATTTTATCAGGGATCGCAGCTTCTTACTGAGGCTGACCAGGGAGCTCCTCCACTCATGAGATTTTACTCTCTTTTGCAACAGTTTCTTCCTTCTGTTGTACAGTTTATTTATGGCAGGGGACCACCAGATTGGCTTCCTTTTTTTGGAGGATAGCAGCTTGATTCTGTTTGGGATAGCATGATCCATGCACTCATGTAAGTGCTTATAAAGCGCAATCGTGTAGGATTCAGTAGTCGTAACTGTATTGTCCATCTGCATGGGTGTTATGAAGTTCACCACTTCTGTCTTAAGAAGCATGAAGTTGGCTTTGGAGAAATTTTTACCATGGTTTCCTTAATTGGGGGGGGGGGGGCAGGATGTGGATATCTAGGGTAATTAGCTTATGGTCGGATCGGACCAATGAGGCGTTGACTTCAGGTGTGGAACACCGGTCACTCATGTTGGTAATGATGAGATCTAGGATATTGTTGCCCCTGGTGGGGGTGTGGATAAGTTAATCCAGGGCATTGGAGTTTATGAATTCCAGAAATCGTTGAGTGAAGGAGTTGGTACATAAATAGTTTTTCCCAGTTAATGGTGGGGTAGTTGAAATGCCCATTATTAGGGTGTTTGGTTGAACCTTAATATTTTCCACTACATCAATAAAAGAGGAGTGGGAATCCTGGGGCATGGTGGGTGATCTGTAGCAAGCTACAATTTGGATTGCAGTTTTGCCCAGAGTTAGTTGCATTTACATGTCAAGCAGAGTGCCTCTTTGGCCCTCTTCAAAAGGAACCTTGATGAATGGATGGGAGAAAGGAAATTCTCCCCTGGGGATCACGTCAGTCGCCCTGCTAGACAAGGGTCCAGGGAAGTAAATAGTGTGGGAAGAAATAGCCAAGGAATTGTTATGGCTAGGCTTGTATAGGACCTAGGGCTGATAGCTTAGTACCAACCTATGAACTTATGAACCTATGAACTTGTATAACCTCAGATGTATTATGCTGAGCAACTAGCCTGGAGGTGTGGATATCCTTAATGAATATGGACACACCTCCACCTTTGGTGTTCTGGTCCAGGTTACATGGCCGAAAAGTGTGGTATGAGTTATAGCCTGGTAGTGCAGGGGTGCTCTCTGGAGCCTTGAACCAGGTCTCAGTCACTGCACAGATATCGATGTTCACCATTTTAAGGAGTGCCTCGAGTTAGTGCATTTTGAGATTTAGACTTCTAGCATTGAGTAGCATCACTCTCAGTTTTTGCTTGCCTGTTCCTGTTATGGTGGTGAATTTGTCATTTGAACCTTGCCTAAAAAAGACACTATAGGGGTGGCAAAAACCTTAGCCAGTGACAGGTGCAGGCCATCTCTGGCAAAGCATCATGGTCTGCCGACCATGTCATCCCAAGCAGACAGATACTGGATCCCTTTAGAGTGGTACCAGAAGCTTAGCCAATTGTTGAAGTCAATCATTTTGTCCTTGTACTGCAGCATCATTCTGGGTGATGGCAGAATGCTACTCAGGGCTAGGGTCATACCTGCCTGGGCTACAAGATCGGAGAGCTCTTCCATGTCTCTTTTCATGTAGTCCAGGGAGGTATGTCTCAGGTCGTTCACACCAACATGGACAATAACAGAGTCATATTTGTACTTGTTGTGGAGTGACCTGAATGTGTGGGTTATGTGCCGAATCCTGGCACCCGACAGGCAGCTGACAGTAACCTTCTCCTTGTTTAGCCTGGTGAGTGGGACATCAGTGTGCCTGACTATAGAGTCACCTATGACTAGTGTGTTGGGTATGTTGTTTTGCATTATTGGCTGTGGTTGAGTGGCACACTGAGTCTGCAGGCTATGTGTCATTTGAGTTGTGTTGGGGGGGGTGGAGGTTGCTTGCATTTCTGCTTTGGAGGTCTCTGTTGCTTGAGCAGATTATTATTGAGAGCCTCCGCGAATGTTTTTGTGTTTGTATGTGTGGATTTTGGTGGTTTAGATTTAGCGAGACTATGTGATGAGTGTGGTGTGGTGCAAGTGTTTACCTTCTCCTCTTGACTGTTAAGTTCAGTCTTGATTGGAGAGAGCTTTACCTCCAGATTGGCTAGGTAAGTGCATCTCTCACAGGTTGTAGTGTTGGGTGGTAGGAGGAGAGGGTTGTCTGTGTACATGAGGCAATTTCTGCATTGCCCTAAGATGCCCAGATTCATTAGATAGACAGGAGAGAACATTGGGAGCTGACCTTTGGACATGCCTGAATAAAAAACTATTTTCCTCTAGATAAGTGAGGAAAGTGAGTACAAGAGCTGTTTTTCTCTAAGCAAGTGAGGAAAGTAAGTACCAAAACTGTTTTCCTCTAGGTAATGAGGAAGGTTGAGTGCTGTAGTAATCAGTAGATTATTTAGTGCTTACAAAAACTAAGAATCTGTATCTGGACTAAACTAGTTACAGGAAAGGGGAGAAACAAGTGCAAATGCGGGCTTTTAAATCAGAATGTTGAGAGAGATGGAAAAACTGCCCAAATGGCCAATAACTACAGTTTCTGGGCCAGAACCACTCCTTATGTGGTAGATAGGTTACCTAATGTTTACCACTTCCACTGATAAACTAGAAGGCTTCCCTCCAACACAGAAAACTTGGGGGGGGGCTCAGAAGCTTACATACAGTCCTGGATACAGCAAATTTGAATCTGGACTACACTAGTTACAGGAAAGGTGTATAGATATATATATATATATATATATATATATATATATATATATATATATATATATATATATATATATATATATATAGATATATATATATATATATATATATATATATATATACATACAGAAAAGTAGCTAAAACAGCAGTAAAAACAATTCCAATGCAGTGCAAGCTGGCACACTTGAGTATGTAGCAATGTTGGACCAAACAGTTTAAAAAATGCAATTAAATTAAAAATGACTAAAAACAAGTGCAGAAGGAGTCTATTGGGTAGAATGAGGTAAAGAGATGGGACTGGGGGGAGTGTCCCAGATCAAATCTACAGTGGGGACAGGCAACTGCAAAAGCCTCCAAATTTAAAAAACAACACAGGAATAGGGAGGGTGGGTATGGGAAAACCAACACCTTCAGCAGAGATCTGAAAAACTATACAGTGAAGCAAAAATAACAGTGCACAACTCTGAAGTCAGCCAGCAATGATATAAAATTAGTCAAACAAGAATTACCAGTACACAACTCTGAAGTGCCAGAAAAATATACTCAGCTCTGTATATCTCCAGATATTTTGAAGAGCACTCTGTCAGGACACAGGAAGGCTCCAGCAATGATAGTGCTAGTGAAAGTTCTGGTAACAAACCTTACTTAAATACTTGGAGTAAAGACTGTGTGTGAGATTCTTTTCTGTTCAGTTTATGATCTCCCATCGCCAATAAAAGAAAGTGGTTATTTTATAGTCACCAGCATTTTAATTTGTTTGAGAATTCAACCTGGGATTTATGCTTAGGCAATAAAAAGAACTTGTTTTTATAAAAGACTCAATGTAGTTGCTGTTCAAATTCCACATTATGCATTCTGTGTGTGAACTTCCAGAATCACTTTAAAATAACACAAAATGTATTTCCTGCTTTCTCCAGGTCATTGCTGCCGAAGGAGAAATGAATGCTTCTCGCGCACTGAAAGAGGCCTCGATTGTGATTAATGAGTCACCAGCTGCCATACAGCTTCGCTATCTCCAAACTCTGAGCAACATTGCAGCAGAAAACAATTCCACTATTGTATTCCCACTGCCCCTAAATCTATTACACGGTCTAATGCATCATCAAAAATAAGATTCATTGAGGCACTCCACACTTACACCTGTCATTTATGACATCACAAGTGTAGTCATTTAAGCTGCTATCATGTGCATCTGTACAGCAATGAACACGCAATAAAGTATTGCTTGAATTAAAAACTTTCTCAGCTGTAAGTGTATTTTTCCTCATTAAAACAAATTCTATACTAGAACTCATTCTACAGATGATGATTTTCTGAGTTTTAATTAATAAAATTCCATTTGTGTTTATATGCATAAAAATATATCTGTGTGTGTGTGCGAGTGTGTGTGTGTGTGTGTGCGTGTGTGTGTGTGGGTGTGTGTGTGTGTGTGTGTGTGTGTGTGTGTGTGTGTGTGTGTGTGTGTGTGTGTGTGTGTATGTGTGTATGTGTGTGTGTGTGTGTGTGTATGTGTGTATATATATATAGGTATATAGATTATATATGCACACACATATATATATATATATATATATATATAATCTAACCATTTAAATCAGTTTTGAATTATTTGTCATTTTTTATATTTTACTGTGTTTTTTCTGACTCTGAATGTACATCTATTAATGAATGTGTTTTACTGTTTGCACTGCTGTTTCAAAATGATTCTATGCTATGCCTAGCTATTTATTTGAATTTCTTTACCACTGTAGAGTTCCTATCAATTCTAATCAATCTCAGCCCAGGGTCAAAAACTAACCATGCATACACAATAGACAAGAGTGCAATCACAGATAAGTGACAATAAAACAGTACAGTTATGGAGTATAAAGCAGTACAGTGGTAAACTTAGAGGGTTCTGCATTTTTTCTGCATTCTTCTGTTTTTTTTTTTTCTGAATATGAATCTACACTTAATAACAAAATTCATCTAAGAGTCACCCTGATTCACTTCAAAGCCCATAAGGCAAACCTCCAATCCAATATCTTAGCCACAGGTGACTCTGTAGTGAGACACACTGATGCACGACTAAGCAGGGTGTGCAAAGAGAGGGTCATGCTGCCTATCCGGTCACAGGATTCACCACAAAGACACATATGAGACAATCATAGTTCATACGGGTGTAAACGACTTGAGATGTACCTCCGTGGACTACATGAAGACACACATGATGGAGCCTCGGAAGACGTGTCTAATGCACGTATGGACCTGCTCTTCAACATCATTCTACCATCACCACGAATGATGCTGCATCACAAACAAAAGATTGCTGACTTCAACAGGTGCTTAGCTTCTAGTGTCATTCTAAGAAGGTGCAATATATATCAGCCAGGGATGGTGGACAGTCCAAAATGCTTTACTAGGGGTAGTCAGCACCTCTCCTACCATGGATTTTGTATATTGACTAAATCCTTGTCCACTCCATAGTGCCTTTTTATGCAATGTCAGTCTTCCAAAGATTCCATCATAACTTCACAAAATATGGATAACATTAAGGTATTCCTGCTCAATCCTAAGAACCTTAACAAAAAAAACTCCACTCTCTACAAGCACCCCTTACCTTAAAAATATTGACATATGCATCATCACAGAAACCCAGTTCAAGACCATTGGAAGCACTCCATCAGTGCAGAGTTTTAATGTCTATCAATCATTCAGACACATTGCATTAGACAAAGGAACTAAAGATAGCAGTGTCTTCATATTCTTAGACAAGATAATGACTCAGAACTCCTCTATGTCCAACATACTATTAAAAAAAAACTTTATCATATCATTTGTAACCATTGGACCCCCTTTCTGTCCCCTTTTGCTCATACCTCCTACCTAACTAACATGGACCCCCTAAGTGTTAAGTTAAACCAAACACCATTCCCCTAGGAGATTTCAACTACTCTTTCATAAAATGGGACACTTATACATCCTTATACATGTATGCCTAGAGAGTTATGGGCTTAATCAATGCAAACTCCCTGGACCACTTAGTTTGTACCCCAGCTGGGCCGAAAAAATGCTGGACTTGGTCCTTCTTTGTTTCCCAGCAATTATAACTTCCTCCATTGTCAAATCAGACCACAAGTCAGTCACATTCACCATACCTGAAACATCTTCCAATACCTTGGTATTGTATCACTATATGAAGGCTAAGCTACTAAAACTGGGGGATGACCTGGCTAAATTCAAAAGCCTCTTCCATCTTGATGACCCCACTGCTTATGCAGAATCATTCACTGCCATATTCTATGCACATGTAAATAGTTGTATAGACACATCTGTCCCCTCATAAATAAATACAATGCCAAATTCAAAAATAAAATTTTGGGTGGAACTTTAATATAAACAGGCTCTATAATAAAAGAAAAAAAAAACTTGTTGCACAAAAATAAATCTAACTCTTAAGATGCCAAGCATGCTCTTGATAAACTAAACAAGGAATTCCAAACCCCGGTCGAATATGAGGTGAAAATAGCCACCTAGGTGGAGAATGACCACAAAGCCTTCTTTAATTATTTATTTATTTATTTATTTATTTTACATTTGTTTACCGAGCTAGTCTAACTGGATACATGTCCATTTTCAGTAGAGGCCCGGGGAGAAAAGCTCCACATAAAAGACAAGAAACAAAAATAGAACATATCATAACATTATAGTAAGTTACAGGTTGCTTGTCAGACAAAAAAAAGTTAACAACAATGATAGAGAGAAAAAAATATACAATAAAACAAACAGAAAAAAAATCCACCTTATAACCAGTACAATCTACAAAATTCAGGTATCAAAGTTGATTTACAGATACATTTTAAAGTTACAACATTAGGACATTATGTTAGAAACCTCAGTAACAATTCTCAGCTTGGTGTAGAACTAATAGTAAATGATATTACATGCTCTAAGGAGGACATAACCAATCTACTAGCAGACAAATTTAACTCAAACATCACTCCCTCTTCCCTTTCCCCTCCAATATTCTCAAATAACATACCCACGTCTATACCCCTTTCAAATTTCCCAAGAACAAGTTCTTGAGGCATTAGCTAAAACCAAGCGCACTTCATCTGTGGGGCCAGATAACATACCTGGTCACCTACTGCTCAGCCTGAAACATAACTTGCCTGAACCCTTAGAGAAGCTATTCAGTATCAGGCTCATAACAAGCTTCCTGATGGATGAATGGAAGACAGCAACAGCATTCCCTTGTACAAAGGTAGGACTTCAGTGATCCCACTGATCACAAAAAGAACCTTGGAAATTAGGATGCATGGCTCTACCTCTTCCAAAATACCTGTCACTAACAGTACACCACAGGGTTGGTGTTTTGGCCATTCCTTTTTGGCATTTACTCTTCAGAGGTCAAGAGTTTGTGGCTGACCAAATTTGCAAATGACTGCAAACTTGTGCCATCATAAACTCCCCAGAGGATGCCAACATCATCTGACAGGGCCTATTTTTGGAGATAGTTGGTGTCAAAACCAAGAACAAAAAGCAAATGTCAAGAAGTATATAATCATATCCTTTGACAAGCATGATCCCCCTTGTAACAATAGCATTGTCCTTGGATCACTATGTATCCATTGTTGAAAGGAAGTCCTTTTTCACTGCACAGCTTATATCTAAATTTATTGTATCTAGGTCTAGGAATGTAATCCTTCCACTGAACAGAGCACTTACTAGGCCGATTATTGAGAATAATGCCCCTGTCATTATGTACTTGTCCAAGCATTTGTCACAATTGGAATAACCATAGTTCTTTTACCATAAAAGTCAAGGGCCCAGGTCATAAAACTATGCAGACGATTTCCAAGTCTGGTCCCTCTTCTCAACATCATACAGGCTACCGAGAGATAGTACATATAGAGTTTCAACAGTTCCTATTCTGTCAGACCTGTTACACTTTCACAACTCCTTTGGTATCATAAATACCACTTAAGGGATCTGAATGTCTTTTGAAAAGTAAATAGAATATATTGGGGGGATAGTGTCTGTCACAGAGAATACAGCTTCTATGGAACTGTCTTTCAATGCAGATAACACAAAATCCTTATCTTACTCTGTTCAAATATATTTTGGATGAATGGATGGGTAACTACAAATTCATTCATTGTTTAGCACTCCTGTCCCTCGTGAACAGGGGAAACATGTCAATGTCCCGAGATATTCCAGTTCAGCCTGTCTCCGGGTTATTCGTATGAAAAATATAACGGATAAAAACTACCATAGGATTATAAGGGTAGGCTTCTTAAGATCCTCATAGATCAATAACTGAGTAAGCAGCTTTGAACCTAAGTGTTGTCTTTAAGTAGGCTCTTTGAGCACAGGCAAGGAGAGTATTAGCTGGGTAATTCAAAACTAAATAGGTAGAGCACCAAGCACCAACACAGACTGCACATTTCAAACGTAAATAATGCATGCTGTTGGCGCTATGATTATTAGTATAGCACTTCTAGCACTTCTTTTGTTTACTTGTCCCAGCTGACCGTCAGCTTGGCACCATATAGTTCTCCCCGAACTGCCTAACAGGAGGGAAGGGAAGAAGGAACTCTAGGTTCAGTTGGTACTACAGTCCTGGCTGAGGCTTATTTAGCAGCCAATGAGAAGGCATCAAACAGAACTGGTAGCCAGATGCATCACATACACAGGCACTACACCTGGTAGCCAGATGCATCACATACACAGGCACTACACCTTTCCTTTGTGAACTGATGTCATCCTCAGAGACAGAGCCAAGCATTAGGTGAGGTGTGTAAGGATGTGCCTGCCCTGGGCTTTAGGACAGTCACTGCTCCTTGCCCCACCACCACTTCTTAACCTTAGGATCTTCCCTAGTCCTGGTCTCCACCAGGGCTTCAGGGATCTTTCCAGCTCTCACACTTCACCCAGAGTGGACACAGCCATCTTCACTGCCAGCCCATCAAGTACCCCAGCCACTAGCAGAACTCATGTCAGCTGGGTCATAGTCTAGGCTCCATTCCTCTATGCTACTGAGCTGGCTGAATATGTAGCATTTTAATTAGAAGGTTCTTCAGTAGAGCTGTAGCAAAATAATGTCCCCAGAAGCCAACTGGCCAAGCCTTTAAAATTAATTCAGGTTAACAAGTAGCATCCTTTTGTGCATTAATGTACATGACAGCTTTCAAGCAACATGTGATGACAGAAAAAAAATCACTGCAGAGCTCTTAGACCTTCAAGGAGCATAGCATCACTGTAAACCTTGCCAGCCAAATCAAAGGGAAGGCTTCTGAAGCACAATCTAACTTAACTACAACACAGCAGAGGTGAAGAATAAATCAAAGAGACAGTTGAGATTAGCATAAAATGAACCAGCGTGTTTAGAGAATGAGCAAGTAGTGTGACACAACGGGTTGTGAGCTAATAATTTAGCCTGTCTGCAAACAGAGAAAAGCATGGTTAAATGGGTGGGATCTACAGTGACAGAGAAACTTGCAAACAGCCTTCAACAGGTATATCATGTATCCTTGTAAATAAGTAGGTAAGAACTCTATGCTGCTCAAAGAAATGTATCTGTTTTTGAGGTTCACAGTGTCTGTGACTGTTGCTCAGATGCCATCAGCATCATGCACTGTCATAAGTGAATCATAACTAATCGCAACAGTATAATAATTCTGTCCTGAACAACTTTTATTTATGCCTCAGGTCTGCTTAGGACCATAACTGTAGGTCCTTAATGTAGACTTCATATGCAGGTGCAAAACTTCTCCACTTCACAGGTTTATCAAAACTGTTCTGAACTTTCTTTGAATTTTTGTTTTCAGATATGATCCAAGTTAAACATGGATCTCACCCTCCCAGATGTAAGAATGTGTGCTGGAGACAAACCCGTTATTTATCTGAGAAGCAGTTCTGCAGTCAAACAAGAAACATGGTGCTCTTGCTCTGCACTCTTAAATTTCATTTTCATCTTCCTTTTCTTTTTTTCCAAAATGTTTTTATTCATTTTATAACACAATAATTTAACAGTATAGTAACAAAAAAACAAAACAAATAAACTATATACAATGTCCATAACAATTAAAACAGCAATATACATAGGAGAACACTTAATATTTCTCTAACAGATTAGACAATTTTGTCCAAGCAATTAAATGATGAGTTATGTTGTTAGTCCTTGATTTTGTAGTAGCAATCTCATTCTTACAAATGTATTTCGCAAGATGAATAAACTCAACTTTAAAGACAGGAGTAGATTAGGATTTCCAGTTTTTGTAACAATTTTCCTTGCTATAGCGAGGGTAGACCATAGTAAAAATGTTTAGTTTTTAGGAATGACTTCAGGAACAGGAACATTGAAAAGGATAAGGGAGTCAGAAATTACACAGTTGTCATTCCATAGAGCTTTACAAAGATATTTAAAGTCTAACCAAAATGCAGAAATTATTTAGCAATTAACAGCCATATGTATATCCAGTCAGCATCAGGGTGTCCTCATCTCCAGCATTTCATTTCATCTTTCTTGTACATTATTGTTAGTCTATGTGTTGTGAAAAACATCTATGTAAAGATTTTCATATGTATACATCTCAGAACAGGGAAGATGTGGATTTCTTCATTGACTGTAAACAAAGTTTTTTTATCTTTTTCTGAGAATACTTGTTTATTAACTTCACTTGAATAATTCCAAAAAGAAACATCTGTTTTGCTAAAATCATTTCTGAGAATTTTATAAATAACAGATATGTATGAAGTGCTCTTGGGTGAGCTATTAATAATTGTTGAGATAAAATCCAAGATTTTTAAGCTACTCTTACTGTATGCCTCTAATGAGGGTACGAGCTTAGTATGTATAAAATCCTTACAAGTTTGGATGTCCAGTCAATTGCAATTTTGCAAACTATATCTGCTGATCAAATAGTCTGCAGAACTTATTTTATTAGCTGAGATAAATTGATTCCAGTATAATAGGTCACCCTTCTTAAATTCTATTTCATTCATTTGTGTAGGTAATAGAAACATAATTATTAATAAATTCTTAATTGATTAGAAAACATAAGCTTTTTAAACAACAGCAATATTTGGTTTGTATGAGGTGTAAGAACAAGTTTTGACCCTTCACTTTGAATGTATATTTTCAAAATCCATATAAATATGTTTGTATATATTTCTTTATATGGTTCAAGCAATGTCCTATTACTATTAAGAAGTAAGGTTTCATGTATTGATTTCCAATGTGATGTATAAGAAGTATTATTTCAAAGTAATACTATGCTAATAAATGTGGAGTTTAACTAAAAATCAATATTTGGAAACCCTGTTCCTCCTTCATCCCAGCTTGTGGTATGCCACAGAAGAGAGATTCTTGGTTTGTTGGGATACCAAGTTGAGTAATAACTTATTAATTTTCTGTTTAATTTTGACAGGTGAGGGAATTATTCGAGATTGGCCAATGAATAAGATTTTAGATAATAGTGTAATTTTGATTAAAGTTAATCTGTCTTCAAATGTGAAGAAGAGTCTGTTCCAACTGCCAATTAAATTTGTAATTGAGCTTATAAGTTTTTGGTAGCTAGAAGTGAGTGATTTTTTATAATTTGATTCACTAATGATACCTAGATATTTAATATACGTGCCCTTCCAGTTTATGTCTCTTTTTGATCTAAGTTTCATAGTAACATTTTTATTCATTTGAAGTGCCTGAGTTTTGTTGTGATTGAATTTTAGACCAGAGATGTTTGCAAAGACGTCTAGATTATGTAATAGGTGATCTATTGAATCTTCAATATTATTAGAAGTTATTAATAGGTCATCAGCAAACAGTTCTATCTTGGGGGATAATCTGTCTGACACATTATATCCTTTAATGTTGTCATTATTTCTAACATAATTTGCAAGTGGCTCAATAGCCAGGGCAAAGATGCACCCCTGTTTAGTACCTCTTAATATTTCAAATGGGCTCGATAGATAACATCCAGTCTTTACATAGGCTATGGACTTTTCATATAGTTTTTTAATTAATCCTATAAAGTTTGGGGAGAAATTGTATTTTTGCAGAGCTTTAAACAGATATGGCCAACTTAGGGAGTCAATAGCTTTATCTATATCAAGACAAACTAGAAAGCTCATGTTTTTCTTGTTTGCTAAGTCTATTAAGGACAGTAATCTAATTACATTGTCTTGTACCTTTCTGTTTTTGATAAACCCAGTTTGGTCTTCATTAATATTGAAAGAATATTATTTAATCTGTCTGTTAAGATAGACATGAATATCTTGTAATCAATGTTAATCAAAGAAATTTGCCTGTATGATGTGCAAAGGTTGGTCTCTTTATTTGGTTTTAAGATGAGAGAGATGATAGAATATTTCCATAAGAGAGGGATGTTTGCTGTAGTTTTAACTTTTTGGAGTGCATTGAGTAAGATTTTCAAGATGTTATCAGGTAAGAGTTTATAAAATTCTGGAATTAGACCGTCCAGCCCTGGTGCCTTTTTTGTCTTAAGATTGTTTTTATTTGTTCCTTTAATTCTTTAAAGGAAAAGGGTTTATCTATGTTATTAATATTGTGTTTGGATAGCTTCTTTTGAATATTATTAGCAAGAAAGTTGTCCATACTTTTATCACTTGCAGATGAGTTATTATTATTAATATTCTTGTAATTTTTTATTGTTGTTTATTTTTAAGATATGTAACTTTGATAGTCTGATTATTTCTAATGTATATTATTTCCTTTATATGACTTTTTCATTTAAATGTTTAGATCTAATCACAATCCTGTGCATACTCTTGGAATTAATTGAGTAAGATTGTAATCTGATTTTTTCCAGATTTATTGATATTTTATGCTGCATGATATTCTTTGTTCAGTTGACATATGTCAGCTAATGCAGACTTGTCAGTTGCTGTAAGTTTTAGTTTCAGTTCATCAATTTCTTTTTGTATGTCTACCATTTTTTATCCCACTCTTTCCTTTTGTTTATATACCAGCTTTTGAATTTACCATGTAAGACTACCTTTAAAGTGTCCCATAGGATAATATTTGAAACTTCGCTATTATTGCTGATGTCTAGGTAAAGCTTTATTTCATCTGGAAACCATTCTTTAAATCCTTGTACTGTTACTAGATAAGCAGGTAGTCTATGGGAGAAGTTTAAGGGGTCAGTATTAAGTGTTACATTGAAGGTGATAGCACTGTGGTCAGACATAGGGCATGATGTCAGCACTACATTATCAATTTTGGCCAGTAAAGAACTGGTTACAAAGACTTTGTCTATATTGGTCTGCATGCCAAATCTGTAAGAGGAGTGAGAATATTTCAGGGAGGATAATATTTGCATACCATCAATGTCAATTAGGTTTCTATCTTTTATGTAGTTGGTCAAATGCTTGGCAACAGGGGACATCTTAAAGGGCTTAGAGGCTTGTAGTATCAGTGGAGGACAAGATACAATTAAAATCACCTGCTAATAGTAACTCACCATTAGACATTAATGTTATGGTGTCTAAATGTTTTTTTTCACAGTTTTAGTCCCAATACCCAGTATCCAGTAGGTGTTTGCAACAGTGTACTTTTTTATCTAGTTTTAGTATGACTAAAGCAAGCATACCATCATTGCTTGAGTATGAGCCAACTATTTCTGGACTTCTCATTGATTTTCTATGTAAAAGTAGGACACCTCTTCTCTTGTGGTTGTAGTTTGGACTTACCAAAATATTATAATCCTTAAAGTTTAATTTGTTTAGATCTTCTGTTACTGAGATTCCTGAATGACTGCAACATCTGCTTTATGTAGCAGTAAATATTTCTTGATACTACTCCTTTTCATGAGGTTGTTCAACCCATTGACATTAACAGATATAATGTTAAGCATTATCATCTGATGGAGACTGCTATTATAAGTAAAACTGAAAAGTGCTTTCCTTGATTCATTATGACAAATGCATTTTTTAAAACTTACGTACAATTTAAAAACTCTAAATTTGAAAACAATAAAACTGCATATTTTAACAACCTTCTGCGTGGATAAACTAAATACTGGCTTACTATATCTCTCATACAAGACTCAAACTAGCCCTCTCGTGACATCTAGTGGAAATTCCTAGCTACTGCAGGTTAATAGCAAGCAGAAGGGAAACTGCATGTACATTAAAAACATACAAAAGGGAAAAATTCAAATTAATATGCTATGTATGCATGAACTAAGAACATGAAGCTGTATACAATTTCTTAATTTTTTTTATCTAAACAGACTAAGATAAATTGATTAATCCTAATTATTATTTATTACTATCAGTAAATACAGTACTATAATGCCATTAAAGCAGACAGGAAAAGGATGTTAAAACTGTCACTGTCAGAAACATATTTGCAATTCTTATTTAGATATAAATGTAATTCAGATTAAATAAATCACTATTTACTGTAAAACATATGCTTATAAGACCTTTTAGATAAAAATAATTGCTAAATGAACAAAAATACAGTTCAATCATTCTTGAATCTAATTGGCTGTTAGAGTTCAGTGAAGAGAAACAGGTTCAAAGGTCACGTCTACTTTCTGAAAGACATCACAGATTGTTTCTCATGAGTCTGGGAGTTAACTGAAGTCTTTAGAAGCTTGAGCTTGTCACAGAATTTGTCAAAATTCCATAACAAAAGTAAGTAGGTGGGAATTTTCTAGTGATGTGAAGCCTTTAAGCATAATTTGTAAAATTATTAATATTTAAAATAAAGGCTCCAAATTACCAACCATACACAGCTATAAGATATATTAGCTAAATGGAGCATGTTGCAGAAGTTCAGTTAAGTAGTAAATGTGTACAAAATAATAAAATATCACCACTTTCTTTAATAATTAAAAGTAATACAGTAAGCATTGCTCTCTCCGGCAGTGATTAAATATTATGGCACTAGGATTAAAACAGAAAGGGAGGGCACATACATGAAGAAATAAGTATAGAATATAAAAGAAATATATATAAATATATGAAATGAGTGAGTGATTTTATACCATTTCACTAGTGCTATGCCATGTATATAAAGGGCTAAACATAGTAGTTTGCATTTGGATAAGATTTTGATTTACTTGAACTTTGAGTACTATATATTATTTATAAAGTTAGCATTGCTGTGGAAAAGATAACAGGAGAGAAAAAAAAGTTACATTACCTACCCATATCATTCCACATTACTTAGAAGGGAGAAAACAAAAACTTGCATGAAATGTGAAGTTAGGTATCATTTGTCTCTGTTTCTTTTTTTTTTTTCTTTAACAGTCCACTCATTTTTTGAGCTTGTCTTTTTAAGTTCATTGAAGAATCCATGGGTTCAGGTTGACTTAAAAGATTCTTTTTTTGGACAACTGTGGATGCTTCTTCAAGAGAGTCAAACATTTTCTTTCCTTCTGACAGGGATAATCTTATTCTTGCTGGCAATATGAGTTGCGCTTTGATTCCTTCCTTTGTTAATGATTTTATTAGGACACATGCTGTTCTTTTGGAAATTACAAGGGGTGAAAAGTCATTGTCAAATCTGATAGTTTGGTCACCAATTTGTAATGGAGCAAGGGACCAGGCAGTTCTTAAAACAAGGTATTTGTCTTGAGTGGAGATACATTTTACAATAATAGATATTGAATATCTGTTTTTACTGGCTACAGAAGTTGTAGTTAAAGACCCATGTGCCTTTTCTATCCCAAAGGATAGTGCTTCAGGTAGGTTTGTTTCTTCTGGTTCTATCCTCAATGTCATCATTTTTTTCAATGAGTCTGGTGTTTTCTTGAAGAAGAAAGTCTATGTTTTTTCTCCCTTTCTGTTAACCTGTAGTCTATATCTGTTACAGAATCTTCCAAAGCAGCAATCTGAGCAGTTTGTTGTTTAATGACTTCATTTAATAATGTTATTTGTTTGGTGGCATCTTCTTTTATATTGTCCACGTTTACGTTTAACTTGTCTATTTTACCCACCAAGTCTTGAACTGTAGTAAGGATTGCCTGTATTTTTTTCTTGATTGGAGTTTCTTGCTGAGAAAACTTGGAGCTGCTCATCTTCCTTTGTGAATGTGGTTTCAATGTCCCTTCTGTTTGAAAGTTTGACAGGAAAATATGAAGATTTTAGCTTACAAATTATACCAACTTGTATCTTATGACTTCCAGAATCTGATTTTAGTAGTTTCAGGTCTTTATTGGTGAAATTAAATAAAAAATACTCTCAGTAAAAAATGAAGACTGCAGAGCTCAAGAACTCTGCTGCTTTCAGCTTGCCATCCAAGCCATACCCCCTTTCATCTTCTTTTTCTTTAAAATATGTGTGGTATTCTCTGCCAGGTCATAAGATGAAGCATGAAATGAGGGTTAGGCACCTAGGCAGCAAGACATTTCCCTGTGGTACATTTGACTGGGGACACATGGCTGAAGTGACATTCAGCTGCAGAGAAATATGGCTGTTTGCAAATTCCCTGTGGGTGAAGAAAAGCACACCCTGCCATGCCCACAGCTTTAATAACCAAATGAATGGTGGCAGAAGAAGTAATGAGTGTTGTGCTCAGTGTATAGTACATACTTATGTAACTACAACATGTAGAAGTGTGCTACAGCATGGAGGAAATCCTGCAGGATACTCTAGTCACATTTATGTTCCAGTATGTGTTTTAGTTAATGTTCCCTAGACACTGTGAAGGGGGCATTTTTCCACACACTCCAATTATAAAGGCACTGCCCATTGTGCACTGCATTTTTACTGCCACTGACATGCCCTCTGGCCAGCCTGCTACTGATGCCTGCCATATTGCCCACTGTCTCATGTTCCCTTGGGGACCATGGACATTGTTTTCCCCCTGTGCATTTGGTTACTGAAGTTGTGGGCATGGCAGCATATGCTTCTCTTTGCCCACAGGGAATTTGCAAACAGCCATATTTCTCTGCAGCTGAAAGTCACTTCAGCCATGTGTCCCCAGTCAAATGTACCACAGGGAAATGTCTTGCTGCCTAGGCACCTGAACCCATGAAATGATGCAGTACTTATGTGATGAATTCCATTTTTTTAATAAAGTTTGCAAATCCCCACGGATAAAACATGGTGCATTATCAGACAGAATGCCATGTATGCCTACATAGTGTCTCAGTTTTTTTCAGTACCGCATGCAAACTACCAGGCTACATTGTATATCCATCCATAGACTTTGAATGAGCATGCAAAAACAGAAATGTGTATCCAAGGAATGCATCAGTGCAGTCCACATGAAGTGCAGATCATAACGTCTCAAGCCATTCCCATGGATGCAAAGGTACAGTCAGTGGTGATTTCCTGTTTGCCAGATTTTCATGATTCATCTTTTCTGCATCCTGATTTATTTATCCTTTTGTTGACAGGATTAGTCCCATTAGACTAGTGACCTCTTTTCTTAGGAGACACAAGGTGGTATTTATAATACTATGAAAAATTTGGTCAGGGCATAGGAGAACTACCCCTACTGTTTTCAATGGATGCTTTGGGATCTTTTACATCCACCTGAGCTATCACCAACTCAAGTAGATGGGGCTTAAGTTTAATGTCTCATCCAAAGGATGACACACTCAAGAGTGCAGCACTACAATGTCAGCTGTTGATCTTCCTAGTGAGGAAATAGAACCCACAGCCTTTTGTACCAAAGATTACTGCACTGCCTGTTGCACCACTGATATAGCTATGCCAATTTATTGTACATATGATCAGGTTAAGCCATTAATTCTGAACATTCTTGGATGAGTTTGATATAACATTTTCAATAATACAGAATGACTGCCTGGAGGAACTGGGACTCTGGGCCATCATTTAATGACCTAAAAGTCCCATTTGTAACTTGTGTCCCATCACCAAACGTTTTGAAAAGCTAATGCATAAGCAATTATTTATAAATAGCTGTAGACCTCTTTGGGATCAGCAGCAGGGACTTCATAATGCATTCAGCACTACTACTTTACTTATACATACAAATACCATCTATAATTCTATAACTCTGGGCCCATGCAATTCATTATATCTGAAAAAGGAAAGGAAAGTATGGGACTTTTAGGTCATTAAATGATAACCATTTTGATAGAGCAATGCCTGATGTCATTTTATGTCTCATACATTGATGCCTAATGATCAGAAATATTCAAAACTAGACAAGAAGCTTAAAAACCTCAGCTTTGGCCAGGTAAGAACCTGCTGTATTCAACTGGACGTATAAGAGAATTTAAGTACCTTTATCTGCTCTTTTTTTTTCAAAAAAATACAGTATTTAAATTGATTTTAACTGTGTGGAAGGAATATTAACTGAACTGGAAGTTAGTCAGTGTTTGCTGAATTTTGTTATTTGCTAGTAATTACAGGTGTGGGGGTAGTCACATTCTTTGATTTCCTGTCCTTGCCTATTTAAGTGGTACAGTGTGAAATATTTTCTGCTTAAAAACCTCAGCTTTGGCCGGCTAACAACTTGCTATATTCAACTGGACGTATAAGAGAATTTAAGTACCTTTATCTGCTTTTTTTTCAAAAATACAGTATTTAAATTGATTTTAACTGTGTGGAAAGAATATTTAGCTGAACTGGAAGTTTTCACTCTGCTCTTCAGTGTGGAAGAAATATTAGCTGAACTGGTAGTTAGTCAGTGTTTGCTGAATTTTGTTATTTGCTAGTAATTACAGGTGTGGGGGTAGTCACATTCTTTGATTTCCTGTCCTTGCCTATTTAAGTGGTACAGTGTGAAATATTTTCTGCTTAAAAACCTCAGCTTTGTCCGGCTAAAAACCTGCTGTATTCAACTGGACGTATAAGAGAATTTAAGTACCTTTATCTGCTCTTTTTTTTCAAAAAATACAGTATTTAAATTGATTTTAACTGTGTGGAAGGAATATTAACTGAACTGGAAGTTAGTCAGTGTTTGCTGAATTTTGTTATTTGCTAGTAATTACAGGTGTGGGGGTAGTCACATTCTTTGATTTCCTGTCCTTGCCTATTTAAGTGGTACAGTGTGAAATATTTTCTGCTTAAAAACCTCAGCTTTGGCCGGCTAAGAACCTGCTGTATTCAACTGGACGTATAAGAGAATTTAAGTACCTTTATCTGCTCTTTTTTTTCAAAAAATACAGTATTTAAATTGATTTTAACTGTGTGGAAGGAATATTAACTGAACTGGAAGTTAGTCAGTGTTTGCTGAATTTTGTTATTTGCTAGTAATTACAGGTGTGGGGGTAGTCACATTCTTTGATTTCCTGTCCTTGCCTATTTAAGTGGTACAGTGTGAAATATTTTCTGCTTAAAAACCTCAGCTTTGGCCGGCTAAGAACCTGCTGTATTCAACTGGACGTATAAGAGAATTTAAGTACCTTTATCTGCTCTTTTGTTTTCAAAAAAATACAGTATTTAAATTGATTTTAACTGTGTGGAAGGAATATTAACTGAACTGGAAGTTAGTCAGTGTTTGCTGAATTTTGTTATTTGCTAGTAATTACAGGTGTGGGGGGTAGTCACCTTCTTTGATTTCCTGTCCTTGCCTATTTAAGTGGTACAGTGTGAAATATTTTCTGCTTAAAAACCTCAGCTTTGGCCGGCTAAGAACCTGCTGTATTCAACTGGACGTATAAGAGAATTTAAGTACCTTTATCTGCTCTTTTTTTTCAAAAAAATACAGTATTTAAATTGATTTTAACTGTGTGGAAGGAATATTAACTGAACTGGAAGTTAGTCAGTGTTTGCTGAATTTTGTTATTTGCTAGTAATTACATGTGTGGGGGTAGTCACCTTCTTTGATTTCCTGTCCTTGCCTATTTAAGTGGTACAGTGTGAAATATTTTCTGCTTAAAAACCTCAGCTTTGGCTGGCTAAGAACTTGCTGTATTCAACTGGACGTATAAGAGAATTTAAGTACCTTTATCTGCTCTTTTTTTTCAGAAAAATACAGTATTTAAATTGATTTTAACTGTGTGGAAGGAATATTAACTGAACTGGAAGTTAGTCAGTGTTTGCTGAATTTTGTTATTTGCTAGTAATTACATGTGTGGGGGTAGTCACATTCTTTGATTTCATGTCCTTGCCTATTTAAGTGGTACAGTGTGAAATATTTTCTGCTTAAAAACCTCAGCTTTGGCCGGCAAAGAACCTGCTGTATTCAACTGGACGTATAAGAGAATTTAAGTACCTTTATCTGCTCTTTTTTTTTTTTTCAAAAAATACAGTATTTAAATTGATTTTAACTGTGTGGAAGGAATATTAACTGAACTGGAAGTTAGTCAGTGTTTGCTGAATTTTGTTATTTGCTAGAGCTGATTTGGTGTAGTGGAACGTTGCTCTGACCCTAGTGTACGGGGTCCTGGGTTTGAGACTTGGTAGTAATATGTTTCAGTCCTGGGCCCACTCTTGTTTGGCATCTACTTTTCCGAAGTACAAGCAAACACAGGAGGGTTATGGCTGACAAAGTTTGCAGATGACTGCAAACTGGGCGCCATAGTAGAAAACACATCTGACACAGATATCCTTCAGAAGGGTCTCACAGAAACGGATAACTGGTGCCAGAGCCATGGCCTAAAGTTAAATGCCAAAAAATGCATAGTCATACCCTTCGGAAAAAACAAGGTTACCCCTAGCTACCAAATAGGTGGCAATCCACTGAGCACAGAAGAAGTTATCAGGGACCTGGGGACCCAGGTTGATAGTAGTCTGTCATTCGACACCCATGTAGCTAAAGTAGTTAGGAAGACCTTCTACATTGCCCACCTTATCATGAAGGGATTCTCATCTAGATCAAGGGAGGTCATCGTCTCCCTATACTCATCACTCATCAGACCAATGATTGAGTACAATGCCCCATTCGAATGTATCTGACCCGACACTTGCAGCAGCTGGAGAGGCCACAAAAGTTCCTCACCAAAAGGATAAAGGGTCTCAAACATCTGTCCTATGCTGCCCGACTGAAAGAACTCCAGCTCTATTCAGTCGCCACCGCTTGCTCAGAGGTGACCTTTGCCTAACATACAAGGCCATGTCAAACCCAGATTTGATGAATATGCTTCACCTCAAAAATCTAGATCCGTCAGAGTCACAAGGGCGGAGACTTAAACCTCGACACGGCTATTAATAGGACGTGCTGGAGGGATAGATTCATCACCCAAAGACTCCCTATGCTGTGGAATAAAATCGGTATATGTGAGGCAGAGCACCTCGCTGGCCTTGTTCAAGAGAAATCTTGACCAATGGATGGGAGATCGCAGATATACCCCAGGGATTACCTCAGTGTCACTGCTCAACAGAAGCACAGCAAAATAATGGGTATAGTTCCCCATACTAAAGGGGTGGCGTAAGCCACAAAACTATGGGCTAGGCTTGTAAATGCCCTCGGGCAGATAGCCTAGTATGAACCTATGAACCTATGAACCTATGCTAGTAATTACAGGTGTGGGGGTAGTCACATTCTTTGATTTCCTGTCCTTGCCTATTTAAGTGGTACAGTGTGAAATATTTTCTGCTTAAAAACCTCAGCTTTGGCCGGCTAAGAACCTGCTGTATTCAACTGGATGTATAAGAGAATTTAAGTACCTTTATCTGCTCTTTTTTTTTTTAAAAAAATACAGTATTTAAATTGATTTTAACTGTGTGGAAGGAATATTAACTGAACTGGAAGTTTTGACTCTGCTCTTCAGTTAGTTCCACCCACCCTCCCTGTTTTTGTTTTGGTGTTAATCTTAGTGGCCTTGCAACTGCCCGCCCCTCTTGTAAATTTGTGTTTGGATACTCCTTCTGGGCCCATCTCATTTGCTCACTCAACTGAGTGCAGTGAGATCATATTCTGATTTCAGGCACTCCTACTGTGTACAAAGAGAGCATCTGGGGGAAAAAATGTAAGCTTGTTTCCTGCCTTTCCTGTTAAGTGGTATAGACTATTTGTAGGCTTCTGAGCCCCCAAGCCCTTCTGTGCTGGAGGGAAGCCTTCTAGCTTAGTTTTTTTTTTTCTTATAGCTAGCCAGTTTTCTAGTTTCAGCACTCAAATCTGTTTCTTTGATCTCAGCACTTGTTCAGGAAAAAAAAAATTTCATCTGCTTTTACTGTACTTGTGTTTCTACCTACTTTTTTACTTTTGCATCATCTTAAAAGTACTCAGTTGTATTTACTACTGCTTGGTGTAACTCATTCTAAGCCTTTTGGTTTAAACACTTGGGCTTCGGACCAGTTGTTTTGCACTGAGAGGGTTTGTGGTCTGCACTGTAGTGGCAGAACAGGTAGCTTACATCCTTCTAGGTTGGGAACTGCTGATTGAGGGCTCAGTGTCTGTTATTCTAAAAGTGTATTAATTCTGGTTTAAGCACTTGGGCTTTCAGGCCAGTTATTTTACATTAAGAGGGTTTGTGGTCTGCACTCTTGTGGGAGGAGAGGCTGGACTCTGCCCTTCTGAGCTGGGAATTTCTGGTTGAAGGCTTATAGTGCATGCATATCTGAACTGTTTCTTACTGAAGTTGGTGTGCCTTGTTTGCTGTGGCATAGACTGGATTCGGGCCTGCTGGATCTAGCTTTGTTTGTGTAACTTGAGCACTAATCCAGGCATTCTCTAAAGTATTCAATTGTATTTATTACTGCTTGGTAGTAACTTGATTAAAGTGTAGCTATCATTCTAAGTCTTTTGGATTAAGCACTTGGGCTTCAGACCAGTTGTTTTACATTAGGAAGGTTTGCGGCATGCACTGTGGTGGCAGGACAGGTAGCTTTCATCCTTCTAAGTTGGGAACTACTGATTGAGAGCCCAGTGTCTGTTATTCTTAAAGTGTATTAGTTCTGGTTTAAGCACTTGGGCTTTCAGGCCAGTTATTTTACATTAAGAAGGTTTGTGGTCTGCACTCTTGTGGGAGAAGAGGCTGGACTCTGCCCTTCTGAGCTGGGAATTTCTGGTTGAAGGTTTATAGTGCCTGAATATTTGAACTGTATCTTACTGAAATTGGTACACCTTGTTTGCTGTAGCATAGAATAGATCCAGGCCTGCTGAATCTAGCTTTGTTTATATGCTTGTTGTTTGTTTGCTTGTTATTTCCTGGAATGCTAATTCCACCTAATATGCTTCTCAGCTTCTGTGGATCACTAGTGATATCTGCATTGCTTACTGTACTTATTTCCTTGTTTCACTTGAAAGAAAGTTACTGTTTGTCATTTTTGCATTTAAGTTACCTGTAACACATTGCACTTAAGTTACCTGGCACTTGCTCACTAAAGCAATTATATAAGTCAGCACTAAAAATTAAAAGCACTACACCCTCACTCCCCACTGGCCCTGGTTTTCAATTATTAAGGAATTCTCAATATTATTCTAGCATCTCCAAAGGTCAGTTGTCAATCTCCTCTCCGGTCCAGCTGGTGAATCTGGGAATATTGAGGCAGTGTTACAACTGCCTCATGTACACAGACAACCCTCTCCTCCTCCCAACAAATTCCAACATATGTGAGAGATGCAACCATATAGCCAAACTGGAGGCTAAGCTCTCTCAACTCAGTACTGGCATAACCAGTCAGGAGGAGAAGGAAACCACACTCACTACAATTCCAGTCTCACATAGACCTACCACGACAGCAAACCAAACACATAATCACACAAAAACATACTCGGAGGCTCTAAATAAAGATCTGCCAAGCAGCAGAGACCTCCAAAGCAGACACCCAAGCAGCCGCTACCCCAAAACAAAACACGTGCAACACATATCTCACAAAGCCAGTGTGCCAAACAGTCACAGCCCTTAAGACTAAACAACACACTTGATACACTTGTAATAGGTGACTCTATCGTCAGGCATAATGACGTCCCGCTCACCAGGCTGAACAAGGAGAGGGTCACGGTGAGCAGCCTGTCGGGCGCTAGGATCCGCCACATAACACAAGCACTCAGGTCACTCCAAGGCAAGTACAAATATGACTCAGTCATTGTCCATGCTGGTGTGAATGACCTGAGACGTACCTCCCTGGACTACATGAAAAGAGACATAAAGGAGCTCTCTGAGCATGTAGCCCAGGCCGGTATGACCCTGACCTTGAGTAGCATCTTACCCTCACCAAGAATGATGCCACAATATGAAGACAAGATGATCAATTTCAACAATTGGCTTAAGTACTGGTGTCATTCAAAGGGGATCCAATGCCTGTCAGCTTGGGATGATATGCTCGACAAGCCACGATGCTTCGCTAGGGACGGCTTGCACCTGTCACCCCTGGGCTTTCGGATATTGGCAAAGGCTCTTGCTACCCCCATAGTGCCTTATTTAGGCAAGGCTCAAAAGACAAACCCACCTCCATAGGTATCACAAGGGATAAGAAACTAAGAGTAATGCTACTCAACGTCAGAAGTCTAAACCTCAAGATGCACGCACTCGAAACTCTCCTTAGCATGGAGAACATCGATATCTGTGCAGTAACAGAAACCTGGTTCAGGGCTCCCGAGAGCACCCCAGCACTACCATGTTATACCTCATACCATGCGTTTTGGCCCCAAAACTTGGACCGAACCACAAAAGGAGGGGGAGTATCGATATTCATCAAAGATACCCACACCTCCAGGTTGGTGGCAAAGCACGAAGCATCAGAGACTATCCATGTGCATCTAACAGTGGGTAAAACTGCCTTCCAGTTTATAGCCTGCTACAGACCACCCTCCCAAACCCAGGAACCCCACTCGGCCTTCCTGAGAACACTGGAAAATATGAAGGTCTCTCCAAACACCATTATATTGGGCGAATTCAACTACCCAAACATAGACTGGGAGCATTACTCTAGCTCCAACACCCTAGCCCAAAGGTTCCTAGAATTTATAAACTCAAATGCTATGGAAAACTTGTTACCACTCCCACAAGAGGGGAAAACATACTGGACCTGATCATCACCAACATGGGGACTCTATGTTCCAGACCAGAAGTGTATCCCTCACTGGTAAGATCAGACCATAAACTAATCTCACTGGATATTCACATCCCGACCCCACCCCCTGCCCAGAAAACCACAGTGAAAAACTTCACTAAAGCAAATTTCACACTCCTCAAAACTGAGGTGGAATCCTTCAAAGCCCCCGGCCTGTGGAAAATACGGCCCAGACCGCAGAATCCTTTATAAACGCATTCTATGAACACCTTCAGGAATGCATGGATCATGAGATCCCAAATAAAACCAAGACCCAATCCTCCAAAGGCAGACGTCCTGTCTGGTGGACCCTAGCCATAAACAAACTATACAATAGAAGGAGGAAGCTACTAAATGATAGAGCAAAATCCCAAAAAGGAAGGCATCACTGATCAGTATTAGCAAAAAACTACAAGCACACATAAAATTGTCTAAGGCCAGCTTCGAGAGAAAAATTGCACAGGACACTAAGGATAATCACAAGGCTTTCTTTAGTTATGTTAGGAACCTGGGTAGTAATTCCCAGATATGCTCAGAATTAGTCCAAAATGACAAAAAATACACCGAACCCACAGACATTGCCAACATCCTAGCTGACAGGTTCAGCGCAAACTCCCCCCCCCATCAAAAGGGCAAATATCTATCCCAGCAGAGTGCTGCCCCCCTGACATCTCAGATGCTCAGGTAAGAGCCGCCCTCTCCAAAGCAAAAATACAGCATCAATGGGACCAGACGGTGTCCCGGCTGTGTCCTACATGAACTCCAAGAAGAGCTAAACCCAAACATAAAACTACTGTTCAATCTCAGCCTTACTACAGGATATGTGCCCAAAGAGTGTCGTACAGCAACAGTGGTCCCTCTCCATAAAGGTGGTGCCTCAACGGATCCTGGAAACTATCGCTCCATAAGCCTGACTAGCTTGGTCTGCAAAGCTATGGAAAGGATCATCATGGACCTCATAAATAAAGATATTGGGGGCCTACAAACACTGGATCCTACCCAGTTCGGCTTTGTTAAGGGCAGATCCTGCCTCTTAAACCTGGTTGATTTCTTTGAAACAGTCACCAAGGCCACTGACGAGGGGAAGGTGGTCCACACAGCCTACCTGGACCTCGCAAAAGCCTTCGATACAATACCCCACTTGGGCATTATAGATAAGCTCACCAGCTTAAATATAAACCACTATGTCACTAGATGGATTGCAAACTGGCTCAAGGACAGAACCCACATGTTTAGAATTGCTGGAGCCATGTCAGACTCCAAACCAGTTACAAGTGGTGTCCCACAAGGCTCAGTCCTGGGACCTCTCTTGTTCGGTATATATTTCTCGGAGGTACAGGCCAACACGGAAGGACTGTGGCTGACCAAGTTCGCAGATGACTGCAAACCAGGCGCCATAATCGACTCTCCAGCCGGCACAAGCATCCTCCAAAAGGGCCTCATAGAAACAGACAACTGGTGCCAGAGCCATGGCCTCAAGCTAAATGCCAAAAGTGTATAGTCATCCCTTTGGCAAAACAAAGTGCCCACAAATTACCACATAGGTGGTAATCCATTAAGTACAGAAGAAGTAATTAGGGACCTGGGGACCCAAGTTGATAGCAATCTCTCATTTGACAACCACGTGGCCAAAGTGGTTAGAAAAACATTTTATATAGCCCACCTAATCATGAAGGGATTCACATCTAGATCAGGGACGCCATCGTGCCTCTTTACTCATCCCTCATCAGGCCCATAATTGAGTACAATGCCCTTTTGGGATGTACCTTACCAGACACCTGCAGCAACTGGAAAGACCCCAAAAGTACCTCACCAAGAGGATCAAAGGGCTCAGACAGATGCCATATGCTGCCCGGTTAAAGAAACTCCAGCTCTACTCAGTGGCATACCGCCTGTTCAGAGGCGATCTGTGCCTGACGCATAAAGCCATGTCCAACCCGGAATTAATGGACATGCTGCACCTCAGAAAATCCAAATCCCATCAAGCTATGCGCTCGAGAGACTTGAACCTCAGCACTGAAATAAATAGGACATGCTGGAGGGACAGATTCATAACCCAGAGGCTCCCTTCACTCTGGAATAAAATCCCAGTCCAGGTTAGGCAGAGTCCCTCATTGACTCTCTTCAAGAGGAATCTTGATGAGTGGATGGGAGATTGTAGGTTTACCCTGGGTATCACTTCTGTGTCACTGTTAGACAGAGGCACAGTATACTAACCTCGAAAAAGGGCATAGCAAAATAAATTTAAAATGGGTGGCGAAAGCCAAACACATTCTGGCTAGGCTTATAAATGCCCTAGGGCAGATAGCCTAGTATGAACCTATGAACCTATGAACCTATAATATTATAAACAATTGGCTTATTACAACTGTCCTTATTGGTATGACTAGGGCATTTCAGACTGTTAATCATTCCTTCCTACTTAGCAAGCTAGACAAGCTTAACTTTGATGACAATATACTTATATGGTTCCAAAACTACCTAAAGTTGAGAACTTTTTAATTATATTCTAGTAACACCTTTTCAAGTAACACTGATCTAAACAGAGGAGTACTTCAACATCCTGTTAATAATAACTATATTCCAGTAACACCCTCTCAACTAGAACTATTTTAAACAGTGGAGTACTTCAAAGTCATGTTAATAATAATTATATTTCAGAAACACCCTCTCAACTAGCACTGTTCTAAACAGCAGAGTATTTCAACTTTCCTGATGACAGCTCCTCCCATCTGGCTCTTATTCTTGTGCAAAGAACTTCCAATGGGAGAGCAGCACATTTGCTCAAGACCAAAGGAGCAGCAGACATGGAAGGAAAATGTAGCTAGAAAAAAAATCATGGGCTTGCCATCTATCTTTATTTGTAACAGGAATGAGTTAACTTTAATTTTTTTGCATGCTTAAACATTGTACATTATGTAAAGGAAATGTCTGATATGGACACCGTATACCATCTACCTTAGTAAAATATGTAATGTGTGATAAATCAGTATTATACTTCCTTTAATCTCTTTAAGTGAACATTTTCAAGCAAGATTTCTTTACAGACTCTTGTTGTATGTCCAGTCTTACCACAACTATGTCAGTGTCTTGTTCAATTTTACACTGAAAAGCTGCATAGTGTTTACTACTACTCATGCAACAGGTTTAGCTTCACTTCAGTCCACAGTCTAAGTAACACTCATGTACTCTTTCAGTTCTACTGCCAACTGCCTAACTACACCTCATGATTTTTTCTTTATTTGTTCTTTATTTGGTGATGCACTGTCTGCCAACCATCAGTTCCCTACAATCTATTGGCATATTTATTCCTTGTAGGGAGAGAACTATTCTCAGCCCATTTGTTCTCCATGAGGTGAGAGATGATAGGGAAGCCATCATTCTTCAAGTAATTAGGGCCCATTTTTTATAGATGCAGCATAGCCCTGGTAGTGTTATGGGCTCTGTGTCCCCACAGAGGGTCTGGCTATGCCCTTGATAAAGAGGTGTGCCCACTCCTTGACATGTTTCTAGAAAGACTACTGCACTTCATGCATATTTTAATGTGCTGCATCCACTTACAAAGTAATGTATCAGGAATTTTCAAATGTGAGGTTATTTGCTAATATTGGCATTCTTTGTATGCATTCATCATTTATTCCATGTACAATCATATCTTTCAGCCTTTGCTATAATATTTTTCCATAACTGCAATTTGGGCCATTTTTTTTACCTCAGCCACACACTCATTTATTGATTTATTGAACTTTCTAATATGAGACTCAAATGTAAATCTCCATATTATCTCACTAGATTTAGGATTTAAGTATTTTGACAGATTTGTAGTTTGCATGTAGGTGGTCTTTTCACAGTGATATTAAGACTCAAGTAAATTTCACTAAAGTATGGGTTTCAGCTTCATAAACCCAGAGAAGTGTGACCCTTTTTTTCATCTTCATTTATAATTTTATGTGGAACAAAAACTGTTACAGTTTTTCACAGCTTGCCTCCAAGGACTGAGATTTTACTTTAAATACAGAAAAAGTAACTGTTGTTCCAATTTCCTTCTTTTATTTCTTCCTCATCAGGTTAATGCCAGTGCAAAAATTCTTTAAGTCTTGCAGACCTCATCACCTGCAGAAAAGTTTCTCCCAAATAAATAAGTGGTGCCAGAATCATGAACTAAAAATAAATGCTAAAAACTGCATTATTTTATCCTTTGAAAAGTCATTATTCCAGGGAACTACCACATTAGCAATATGCCCCTGAGAGTTGATCCGGTTGTTCAGGATTTAAGAACTTACCTGGATAGTAACCTCACTTTTGATCATATGTCCATTCTTGTATGAAAGCCCTGTTATATAATACAGCTTATAAACAAAAGGATTATGTCTAGATCTAGGGATGTCATTGTCCCCCTTTACTCAACCTTCACTAAACCAGTCATTGAATATAATGCCCCCTTTAGCATTTATCTTTCCAGACACATGCAACAATTGGAATGCCCACAGAGAAACCTTACAAGTTCTAAACAACATATCCTATATGGACTGACTCAAAGCCATGTCACTATATTTGATATATTGCAGACTGCTAAGAGGTGACCTGTGTCTGGCATGCAAGGCATCCCCTGACCCAATATTGATGGATTTATTGCGCATCAGTAAGTCAAATAGCATGAGAAATACTTGGTCTAGGGATATAAACCTGTTCTGCAACATCACCAGAACAGTTTGGAGGGACAGGTATATCTCGCAGAGGATACTGCTGCTCTGGAACAGACTCCACATCCACATAAAACAAAGTTCATCCCTGTCAGTATTCAAGCACAATTTGAATACATGGATAGGAAACAGAAAATTTAACCCAAGAATGTTCCCTGTACTAATAAAGAACACAGACAGTTCCTAAATACTTTATCCCATGTATGTGTCCCCTATAATTGTCTATGGTATTTATTTTATAATTTATTTCACATTTGTTTACTGTGAAAGTCTGACTGGATACAAATCCCATTTTTAGCAGAGTCCTGGAGAGCAAAGGTCCACAATCATATAACAAAAGTTACATGGTTATAATACAAGAATAAACCATTTAAAATGTATCTTAAACAGCTACAAATAATACAAGTCTTAATGCTTAGGTATGTAGGTAAAAATTAAAGTGAGTACATATACACATGAAATTGTTAATTGTCTACAAATATTTAGCACACTGAACTTATGGTGGCAGTAGCATATTTAATGGGAAATAAAAAAGAAGAATTTGATTCATAGGGTAGGTTAGAATAGAATTTTAGGATAGTAATCAGAGTTGTTTTAGTTAGTAGAGTAACAGTATAGCAGAAGGAGGTTTTAGTGGAATAGTTGGTGTCTCAGTTGAGTATCTATATAACTGAAGGCGAAGATAGATGGAAGAACTGTCAGGCAGTAGTAGGGTAGAACAGAAAGGTCAGGTGGTATGAAGAAATAGTAGGCAAGTATCAGAGTAGAAGAGAGAAACTTTAGATGGGATAGTATAAAAACCACAGAGGTAAAGGTAAAAATGAAATAGGTGTTAAGCAGTAGTAGGATAGAGCAGTAAGACTGGGCAGTGTGGTGAAGTAGTGGTAGATAGATAGGGCTGGCACATGGGCAGATCCAATTATTACATAAATGTTTTTTGAGAATTTTCTTAAAGTTATCAGTGTTAGTTGTGGATCTGATAGTTTGAGGGAAAGTATTCCAGGTTTTGGCTATGTGATATGACTAAAGAGAGCTGTCTGCTGTATTATTGATTTTAGATATCTATAGTAGTGATTTTTTAGAGGAATGTAAGACACAGTTGGAGTAAGGTTGTAGTACGTTTTGGAGGGCAAGAGTCTTGTCAGGTTGGTGTAGTAGTCCATGAGCCATTGCAAGCTGGGTATAGTACAAGTGACTGGGTAATTCTAGCTGGGTGAGTTGTTTCGGGGCTAAGCAGTGATGGGATCTATAAGTAGAATCAGTAGAAAATGTTATTTTATTGTAGCAGGCTACTAGTTTTCCTAAGTCTGTTTTATTTAAGTTGGTGACTATGGGTGAGGCATAAAGCAGTGTAGTGAGCAAGTGGGTTCTAACAATGGCAGCTTTTGTATTCTTGGCTAGGAATTGTTTGGTTCTATATAGAATGCCTATTTTTTGTGTACCTTTTTTATTGTTTGAGATAAGTGAATGTCGAATTTCATGTTGTTGTCAGTTTCAACACAGCAGGGAGGTTATAGATGGATGGACTGACTACAGGGAGGTATAGAAGGTAATCAGGTATTTCATGGTTGTAAAACAAAAGGGCCATATCTGCACCACTGGGTATTGAAAGAAATGGAAGATACACTGGGTGAACCACTGGTAGAACTGCAGAGTCTGTCTTTGAGGAATAGAATGATGTATATAGACTGGAGAATGATAATATTGGTTCTGCTTGCATAGTGTATGACTTAAGGAGAAGCCACGTAATTACATCTGAGTCAGACTTACCTCCATCCTAAAAAGCTATGGATGACATTTGTCTTCATAAGCTTGTGGAGCTCCAGGATGCAAACTGACTTGCAAGATGTGTGATAATGTGGGGTTACATAACACAGGCCCTCTCTTTCTCAGATGAGCCTGTTCTCTGAATGAGTTACCTCCAAGGCTTATAAAACAATGCCCCTTGTGAGTCAGTCTATTCCAGACTTCAGCAAGTTCTTTGGCACTGCGTTTCATAGGATGCTGCCAGAAAAATGGAGGAGTATTGTGTGGGACCCAAATCCATACAGAAGACAAATCAGTGGTTAATGCTTATACACCTGCACCTGTGTAGAGAATCAGTGTTAATATGTATACACCTGCACCTGTGTAGAGAATCAGTGTTAATAGAAAGCTGTTAACATAGACAGTATTAGCAGTAGATCTGTCACAGAATTAGTCCAAACATGATACAGATGTTGCTGACTCTGTATCAAAGAGAGATGGAGCTCAGACTGAAGACCCAGTGACCCAGGATCAGGTAGTGTGCCCAGATGCCAAAAGATCTAGCCAAGGAGATGAGAATGAATGTCTGAGGTTGGCAGGTTCACTGCAACAGAGGATCAACCAATGATAAGCACTACAGCCCACCAAGGAGGGTATAGCACTGCAGCTAAGAGTCAGTGCATGTGATGGCATGTACACCACTGGTCAAAGCTATGCAGGCCCTGATTTGACAGTGTCCAGCAATCCCACAATGCTGAGAAAAGGAGCATACAAACATTTCCTAACTTATACCAGATGATGGCCATTGTCCCCAGCATTCATCTCTCACCACCTATGTTTCCAGGCATGTGCATTAGGGGAAATGAATATGCCTGTAAGGCATAAAGGACTGTATAGCTTTGAAGAATGGAGTTCATGGATAATAATACTAAATGCAATGGCAACCTCAAAGTTTAACATTTTCTGCTTACACAAGCCAGTTATGGTTTTGAAATATGGCCATGTGTACTTTTCCAGCTTTATGATCTGATAGTTTTTATCACTGATACAAGTCACTGACTACCACTACCACTAATTGTTTTCATCCCAGCTTTCCACTTTACTGGATAGTGCATTGATGAGTGAGGGGATCCAGTAGCTATCTCAAACACTTCCTGCAACAGGTTGTCATCACAGTCATATAGTTCTTATGAATGAATGTCTGCATTGGCACTTGTAAAAAGCTTGTCATTTCTATAAATTAGGCAAGTCATGTAGATATTCAAAGAAGCTAAGGCTAAATGAAAGGAACAGTTCTACTGATTGCTTTGGAAGCCCCCTCGCTTCAATATAAAATTGCCTTTTATTTATTCAACATTTGTTTACCAGGAAAGTCAGACTGGGACAGAGCCCATTTCCAGCAGAGGCCTGGGGAGAAACACTCTGAATGCATGTCTTTGGAATGTGGGAGGAAACCAGAACAAACCCACACAGGATATGCAGACTCCACACAGAAGGCACCCCAGCTGAGAATCAAACCAGAGAACCTCTTGCTGGGAGACAGCAATACAAACTACTACACCACTGCATTTTCTTTATTTCTGCAACTCATAACCTTTATCTTTCATAGCTGCTCCTAAATCCAGCATCAGCTGTGCATCCCAGTGCCAATTATATCTGCAATGACTTTCCAGCTGCACTAGTAAGTTCCAGGGGTGCTTGTTTTGATAATGGTTCAATAAGCAGCATTTAGACCCCACTGGCTAGTACTGTTACATAATAAATAAATAAATACACAGGATAGACAGAATTTTAGTTGAGGTCAGCTTAAGTAGGATGCCACTACTCTATAATTAAGCAGCTAAAGTTTTACTTTAAAACGCCAGACACACTTGATATTCAACCTCTAAGACTGAGAAATCTGGGCAATGCCATATAAAATGGCGGGGGGGGGGGGTTCAAAGGCCCAAAAATAGGGACAAATTTAAATATTGCTCTTACAAACATAGAAAGTTGATAGAATAACAGATTTTACAATAGCATGAATTTTCTGAGGAGTTCTGTAACTCAAACTTTTGTCATGATTTTCTGATTTCAGTCCTCAATGTTTTTCAGTGATTTGCCAGAAATCCAAAATTTTATGCAGAGCAGACCAAAAATTTGAGGCAAAAATCTGGACATTCTGCAAAAATCTGTACAGTTGAGAGGTATGTTTGATATAAATAATGTTGCAGAGCCCATTGAAGTCCTTAAGAGGAACTGTAAATGTGACTTGCAAGATGCGGCATGAATCCAAAACACCAGCAGGTGGCAGTAGAAGATATGTAAATTCAAACACACAGCTCTTTGAGCTAGTCTATAACATCAACCTCAAAGTTTCTTAACTATAACTGATATGTTTTTGAAGGAGGATACACAGAGTGCGTCTAGTTCCAAGAGATGAAAAGCAAGAAAGCAAGTTTCTGAAACATTTGATCTTTCTTTCTTCATATACTGAGGAAAAACAAAGCATTAATAGAGTTAGAAAACTATGAAGTGTTGCGAACATGAGAAACAGTTCAACATCGACATAATGAGGAACAACTAATTATTTAAAGGCCACTGTAGACATCCACCACAACTAAGTTAAAACAGTCTGCATCAGGCTAAGATTATTTCTTGTATATTGTACCAGCCAGTATTGTCAAAACAGGCTTCACAACCTTCCCAAGGGTCAACAGAAGTTCTGTAATATTGGTGGTGTGATTTTCATGACTGGGACCCTCAGAAGGCTGTAAGTTCTGTTCCCTCCACCAGATTGTTTCCATGCACCATTTCTAACACAACACTGCAGCATTACAGATTACTGCACTACTAAGGTTCTATTCTTTGGAAGAGATGCCAAACTAAAGTCACATCTGCTTGATGGTACAAGCTTAAATAGATGCTAAACATCCCATGGCAGTTCTAAAAAAGTAGCTGCTTTTTATTAAAATACAGTGGTAAACATTAACACGCTGTCAGTAACTTCCTACAGGGAACTGCATGATTTTCGCAAAAAATCTAGTCACTGTTATACAGTACATCTTTACAATGCCACAACTAAACAAACCAAAATAACATCCCATCTTGAAAAATTTAATTTGTTCCCATGATACAGTAAAAAATGTGTTTAGTGTTTGAAAATTCACTTTCTAACTCCTGTTCATAGGTTTATAGGTTCATAGGTAGGTACTAGGCTATCGGCCCAAGGACTTAAGTAAGCCTAGCCAACAAGGTTCCCTGGCTTACACCACCCAGGAAAGTTAATTTCCTGTGCCCCTGTCAAGCAGAGCCACAGAAGTGATCCCGGGGTGTATTTTCTAATTCCCATCCACTCATCAAGATTTTTCTTGAAGAGTGCTAATGAGGAACTTTGCTTGACATAGATGTATAGCTTGTTCCAGAGTTTAGGAAGTCTCTGGGACAGGAATCTATCCCTCCAGCATGTCCTGTTTATTGTGGTGACAAGGTTTAGGTCCCTAGAGCATGTAGCTTGGAGGGATTGGGATTTCTTTAGGTTGTAGCATGTCCAACAGCTCTGGGTTTAACATAGCTTTAAATGTTATGCAGAAATCTCCTCGGAGTAGGTGATATGCTACAGAGTAAAGCTGGAGTTTTTTGAGACAGTCAGTGTAGGGCAACTGTTTAAGGGCAGTAATCCTCTTTGTGAGGTACTTTTGTGGCCTTTCCAGCTGCTGCAGATGTCTTGTGAGGTACATTCTAAAAGGGGCGTTGTACTCTATAATGGGTCTAATGAGTGCCGAATAGAGGGGAACAATTACCTCTTTTTTCCTGGATGAAAACTTTTTTGTAATGAGGTGTGCCACATAGAAGGATTTCCTGACTACTGTGGTGATGTGATTATCAAAGGAGAGACTACTGTCCACCTGGGTCCCAAGGTCTCTTATCTCACATTCAACATTAAGTAGACTGCCGTTTATGTGGTAGTTCATGGGTACAAAGTTTTCACTAAAGAGGATTCCAATGCACTTTTTGGCATTGAGCTTGAGGCCATGCCTCTGACACTAGGCATCTGTCTCAGTGAGGCCCTTCTGTAGGATGTCCACATCATTTGGGGACTCAACTATGGGTCCTAGTTTGCAGTCATCTGCAAACTTCGTTAGCCAGAGGCCTTCTGTTTTATCCTGTACTTCAGAGAAGTAGATACCAAGCAGGAGACGTCCCAGGACTGAACCCTGTGGTACTCCACTTGTCACTGGTTTGAAGTCAGATTTGGAGTCTGCAACTTTTACAGTGTGAGTTCTGTCAGTGAGCCAGTTGGCAACCCATCTTGTGACGTAGGGATTTATAAATTCCACAAAAGCACCAGACTCCAAGTGCAGCAGTACTCCCAATACTTTTTTACTTGAAAGATAAAATACTCCGTAAACTGTATAAAACGTACTAACAAGTAGTTCACTTAGCAGTTAACCACGAACAAAACAAAACTCTAAAAACAAATTAATGTTAAGCGATTTTCATCCGGATCTTATCTGGACTTCTTCAGACAAAGAAATTAAATATTCAAGTACCATTTAAATAAGCTCACCTGATACAGGTGGCCTATCATATACACTAGTATATCAATTTAAAACGTTTTAAAGCAATACTCATTTGTATTCATGTTGTCACTTATCAAGTAAACAGCATGTAAAATGCTTAAAAAGTACATAATGTTGTTCCCACCATATTCTTAAACCTTCCTTACTAGGTCAGCAGTGCTTTGTATAATATAATTTAATAATTAGCAGCAAGTCTCAACTGGTATTTCACCTAAATTATTGATAGCAGTGCCTTCCTGTAACACACACATCCTAATGTCCGCCACAATACTGTCAGTGGAAATAAATCAATTTGTTACGGCTCCCATGTCCTATTTCTAAAAATCAAAACTTAATGCATACATCACCAATAAATCATCTTAGTGTGTTATTAAGTTAGGATCAAACATCTTATTATACGCCGCTATACACTCAATCCACGTTCTCAGCTATTTATAGCTGTCAATCCATATTTCTTAACAATCAAGTTATAAATATATTTAAATTCAATGTCCACCATGCAAGTACTTCAACTATCAGTATTTCACTTGACTTATTGTAAATAAAGTCCTCCTTTTAGTTACAATGTTTCAAAATTTCAGAACATTCACTGCGATATAGACAGTGCAGTTACTCAGTCGTTTGCGAACGTCTTAACTTATTATCAAACGGAAGGTCAATTGTCACAGTCATACTTAATGTATACTTTACCTAAAAGAATACTGTTATTCAAATGTATAGTCTGTGATCCAAAACAATTACTTTACTCTTATTATATATTTTAATAGTTTCTCACTATCAATACACCAGTGTTCGCATTGTCAGTCGTAACTAACAAGTACGTTCACAACAATGTGTGAACGGACTACTATGAGCAGTGTCCCCTGTTTAATAACTACTGTTTAGCTCAATAACTTTGGTTACAGTTAACACCAAAAATCAAAATAGAAATGAGTGTAATAGAAACAAAACAAGGTGAAAAAACCCCTTCAAATTACTGGTTACCTGTATGGTATACTCCATAGTTGGTTTATGTCCTTAGACTAAATGTCTACAATGTTCATACTAGTCTTAGTCTAACTTATATAGTGTCAGGTAACCTATTTTATATTATATATTTGAACCTCTTCCCTCCTATATGCCCATTAGGGAATGACCAGTATTCGAGCTGTAACAGTACACTTCCCTAGTTTAAAATGATCATCAGTATTGTTTAAACAGTTAAAACATTCATCGGTTATTAATGTTTATTAATGTACACTTTTTTATTATTTTTATTTTCATTGCTGATTCAAGTAATAGTTATGGCTAACTTAACCTATCAATATTGGCATATTTTTAATCAAATATATACAAGTACAATTGGACACTGCAGTCTAAATGTAATAGAGGATAGTTATGATTTTAACATATAGGAGGGAAGAGGTTCAAATATATAATATAAAATAGGTTACCTGAGCAAACCTCTTTGTGAAACTAGTAAACTGAGTGAGAACATTTACTTGGTATTTCCTGCCTTAGACATCATTTGTTCCAAAGTTATTGATTACCTGACACTGATATTTATAATTACATGTGTAAATTCTCTTTATACCACTATTCTATATAAAGGAAGCATAAAACTATGCAAAAGGTATGTAAAACACATGCCTGATTTAGCAACACAGATATTAGCAATGTATGTTAGTTCGTGGATTTGATCTTATATAGTGATGCTTTATCATTTAGAGCATATGTACTATCACAAATATGGGGCACAACCATGGGACAGAAATGGCCTCCAGCTCTGGTAGTCAGAGACTGAAATAATATTTCTGATTGTCACTACTGGCATGGTATAGTATAATATGTTACTGACACGTGTTACTAGAAACAGCATCAACCTTAAATTTACTTTTAATGTACAAAATGAAGAAATTACTTGTTTAGGTGTACAATCTAAAAATCTAGAAACATGTTTGGGTAACAAAGTGTATGAAGTGTCCATAAAATAGACCACTTAACTGGTTTTAATAAGAGGTCACCCATTTTTTAGTAGAAATGTTATAAAATCACAGCTGGATGTAGCCTTTAATTCTGGGGCTTGGTAGTCGCAAAGTTATTTAAGGATCAGGAATATGCCAGTGCTGCGGTGTAAAATTATTAACAAAGTAATAGAAAAGTGAATAACACTAGGTAATTTATGCACACTGGCATTCATGCTAAGTATGTATTTAACAAATAGAAGACTTCCTTCTCTGCTTTAGACATTTGTTTAGTTCAACATCAAAAGTGCTTGCCTTTTATGTAGACGTAGCAATATAGAAACTGCCAGAAATTATTTATGAGCATTATTACACAGAAATTATAAAAAGGCCAAATAATGCTTTCTTTAATCATAAACCTACCTGAAGCTACTCAATGGATTTTAAAGTTTTAAAGATTTTAAGATTCAGGTTTGGGTGAACACACATGCTAATGACAGGGCTAGTGATATCAGTTTGACACTAGAGATGAAGGACTATGAATAGATAATTTTATGAGAGGCAACAAAAAGACCTGGTCTTAATGAGAATATGCCTTAAAAGACGCTTCAAAAATAAGCAGTGATTGGTTGCCTGATATTTAATATTCGTGTTATAATGGTGTAAGAAGTGCAGTTTGCAATGAGTTCCTTGACTGATGAAGTATTTGAAGCAAAAGTTGTAATGAAAGTCTGTATAAGAATTACGTTTGGATTGATTTTGCACTTTTTGCTGCTAGGAGCTTTATTCATGTTTTATCTGCTCTTTTTAGTTTTGTGGTTCATATACTGTACTTGAGTGCTTCACTGACTTTAACACCATTTGTTCCAAAATCTTTTTCTAATACATTGATATGTTGCTTGGGAGAGCAATTTCTTGTTTATAAGTCCCCCATTCCTGTTCTCTTGAAAACCAGACATCTTCAGACCTACTTTAACAATCTTCTTGTTATTAAGCACTTCAGTCTCAGACTTCACATATAATATCACCAGTAAAAGTAATAATACACAGAAACCCTCTTTTTTTCTGGTACCCTGACTGTGACAGTTCTGCATTTGTTCACTTTCTGTATCACTACATTTGCACAAAGCTTAAACAAACATTCTTGCTTTACTCCAGTTCCAAGCTTTTCTTTTCCCCCAAGAATCCATTCAACATACATTTCAAACAGGAGTTACCATACACAATTTCTGTTCACCCCTAAACTTAGCACTAAAGCCATATTGTTATGATAAATCTCTTAACTTTGTCAAGTCACATGCTTTAGAAAATTTCAGTCTACAAAAACCTTCCATATTTGTAAGTGACTGTTTATAAGCAATGTAACTTGCTGTAATAACTCTCAACTATCTCTCCCCTTACAAAACTAGCCGCACCCTATTACACTACTTTTTTAATGCAGTTTGCCATCATAGTGTCTGACAGCTTTGGCTGTATAAAGACACTGAATGTCAAGTTTGAAGATCTTTTACATGCTGATTTTTCCATATAAATTTTATTATGCATATATGCTGACCTTTCTATGACCTTTTTTCCGTCTTACCATTCATGCATTACCTTTGGAAATGGAACAAAAATGGCTTCAATATTAGAAAAAGCAGACTCTGATGAAGTCTTCTTTCTCTGATAGTTGAGACATTTTTTATTTTGGATTTTTTTCAGATGTTTTAGTCTTTATTGGACTTGCATTGATATTTGACGTCTGAAAACAGTCGTAATTACCAATATTAAAAACATCTACAGCGGTTAGACGTTTTACCATTTATTGTTTGAATTCTCTTTTCTTAAAATTTTCTTATTCTCCCCAATAGTAGCATCATCATCTATCTTTAATACCTCTTCATAAAATAAACAAAGCGCTATTAATATACATCTGCCTACATTTTCATGAGCTTTCTTGACAAAATCGTATTCCAAGCATTATTTGATTCTTTCTTACTTTCTTTCTAAACCAGGTTGCCTGATTAGCCTGTAATTTCTCCATGTAGCAGCACTTTTTTTTCAGTTTGATAAAAAATATGATACCTGCTAATTCCTACTTACAACTCTCTCTCTCTCTCTCTCTATAAGCTGAAGAGGTCATAACAAGGCTGAAATATGCATATCCATAGTTAGTGGGGTTTGGCTTTATTGGCCTGAAATTGTCCATTAAAATGACTTCAAACGTAAAAGTCATGGGCATTCAGAATCGCCATATAGCTGAAACACCTGATGTTCATAAGGGTCATTTGCATATATCCCATGGGCCTCTGTTACAGGAGGTTTGGGAGGTCACTCTTTGAAAGTTCTAGCTTGGCTGGAGTTTTCATTTAGTTTTTTTTCTCATTGGTTTTTCAGTGTGACCTTTTAACTCTTTGTTTTTATATATATATATATATATATATATATATTTGTTTTCTTGACATATTAAGTTCTCATAGGTTCATATGTGATTACTAGGCAAATGGGACAAGAGCCTTTGCAAGCCTTGCCAGTAATATCCAGGATATGAAAATATTATATCTTAATTCCCCAGGTATGGTATAGGGTAGTATCTGGGTAGTTGGTCTTTCGGTGTTGGAGTCCTGAGTCATTTTACAGTCTGCCTCTGTCCATAAGGGACATGATCATTTTACAGTCTGCCTCTCTCCATAAGGGACATGAGCAGTACCGTGGGAGTGAATTTATAGTGCCTCGTCCATTTATTCAAATGCTTTTTGAAGAGAGTGAGGAATGCTCTTTGTTTTATGACGATGGGAAGTTTATTTCATAGATGAGGTAGACTTTGGGATATGACTCTGTAGTAAAGTCATAAATAAGGTTCAGGTCCATGGAGTATGTAACCATGTATACATTTACAGTGAATATGTAACATTTTCATCAGGGATGGGTCAGAGAATGCCTTGTAGGTCAGGCTTATGTCACCTCTCAATAAGTGATATGAGATAAAGTATTTTTATTTGCATGTTTCAGAATGTATATTCATTTTTGATCAACATGTTGTAATGCCGCTTCTCTTCTAGTCCTCTTCATTGTCTGGGTTCCCTGCACTTGAGCTCTAAAATCAGCTTTTTTTTCTGACTGCACTCTTGTGGCAGACGTACGCTATAGAAATCTATCTGAGTTGGGGGCTGCTGGCTGAAAGCTTATTGTGCGCTTTCCTGGTTGGTCTGTAGGCCTTGTTATTGTAAAACTTGTTTTTCTGATTCTCTGTATAAGCCCAATGTTTGCGCTAAGCTGCTCTCCACACAGCCATGGTTAGCAGTGTACTGTATAGATGCAACCACATTCAAGTTAAAATTTCCCTTAGAATAGTTATCTCTGTAACCTTCCCCAGTCCCCCTATTGCTCTAGCAGCATTTGAGTTGCAGTCAGAGCAGCATCACTTTGTTGAATCTCTGCAGTTCACAAAGAGTATAGCACCCATTCTTTGTCCGTGTGCTATCATCCCAGGCCAGTTAAATCTCCCCACTCTTCTACCTGGTTAAACCCATGGTAAAAAATCTGAAACCATGGATAGGCACTTTCCTGCAACCTTTGTGGCCAGCCTGGTGAACATGAATATCCTGAGGCAATGTGACAATTGTCTCATGTATACTCGCAAACATTTAATCCTGAAACAAACCATCACAGTATGTGAGAGATATAGTTACACTATGAAAATTAAGACACAACTCTCACATACGGACAAATCAAATGACAAACAGGTTTTCAGCACATGCACATTATTTCCTTCACTAAATAAGGTCTCAACACATAAACCCACATATGTGGAGGTACAATAACTTACCAAAACCTCAGAGGCCTCTTGTACATTGCCCTCAGAAACCACATGCAGACCCATAAACCTAGCAAGCCTTATCCGCAAGGCCATGGAAAGAATCATCATGGACTTTATCAACAAGGTCATAGGTGACCTTCAAACTCTTGACCCAACCCAATTTAGCTTTGTTAAGGGTAGATCATGCTTATTAAACCTGGTGGACTTCTTTGAGAATGTCACCAAAGCCCTGGATGAAGGCAAAACAGTTCATACTGCCTATCTTGACCTGCCCAAGGCTTTCAGCACAATCCCTCACTCAGATATCATTGAGAAACTCTCCCACCTGGGGATTAACCTATACACCACTAGATGGGTAGCCAAGTAGCTCACCAACAGAATACATAGGATCATAGGAGGTTACTAGGCTAATGGCCCTGGGGGCCCTTACAAGCCTAGCCATGAGTTTATCTCCAAAATTAAACCTCAGTCAGCACCTGTCACCCCTGTCAGTGAGGGACACAGGTTGATACCCTGGGATGAATTTGTGATTTCCCATCCGCTCATCAAGGTTGCGCTTGAAAAGGGTCAGCAAGGTGCTCTGTTTGACGTGTATAATACTGTCAAAGTTGGGTAGTCCACCACTACCATTAAACCAGTTACTAGTGGCATACCATAAGGATCTGTGCCGGGCCCTTTGCTGTTTGGAATATATTTCTTGGAAGTATAGATGAGAGTAGATGGCATGCGGTTTACCAAGTTTGCAAACTTAGTGCAATCACTGAGTCTCCTAATTATGTTAACATATTACAAAAGGGGCTAACACAGAAAAATGACTGGTGTCAAAGCCATGCACTAAAACTAAACTCAAAAAAGTGCATTATTATCCCATTTGGCAAAGAGGAAGTCCCTGCAAATTAAAATAATGACAGCACCCCCCCCCCCCTGAAGCTCAAACTCAGTGGTGCGAAATTTGGGAACACAGGTTGATGACAATCTAAACTTGATCACCATGTGTCCACAGTGGTAAGGAAAGCCTTCTATGTGGAACATCTCATAAGTAAAGGCTTCGTATCCAAGACCAAGAATGTTATAACTCCTCTGTGCTCGGCCATCATCAGACCACTAATAGAGTACAACACTCCCCTTTGCATGTACCACACCAGACACCTGCAGTAGCTGAAGAGACCACAGAGGTTTCTCATCAAGAAAATTCAGGGGCTCCAAAACATAACCTACGTGGAAAGACTGAAAGCCCTGTCACTGTCCTCTGTATCCTACATGCTGCTGGGAGGTACCTTATGCCTGGCTTACATAGCAGTCTTTGACACTGCCCTAAGGGAAATGCTGCACATCAGCAAATCAAATAGGACAAGAGTAACTTGTTCCAGGGATCTCAAACTAGCCTGTGACATTAACAGAACATGTTGGAGAGACAGATATGTCTCTCAGAGATTGCCACTCCTCTGGAATAAGCTCCCACTCCATGTGAAACAGAGCTCCTCAATGATCCTATTTAAGTACAACCTTGACAACTGGAGGGGTGAACATAAATTCACCCAGGGGTGCCACCTATGTCCCTCACAGTTGGACAGAGGTAGTCAGTGCTGATCATAGACTCACCCTGCAAATAAAGACCATCTATCCATGGTCAGTTAGAGAACATGGTTATAACGTGGTTAGGCTTGTAAAGGCCCTTGGGCCACTAGTCTAGTAACCTCCTAGGTACCTAGGAACCTATGAACAAAGCCAAGTCAGCACCAACCACTACACATAAAAATACACAACACAGTGTCTCCACAAGCAAACCTCTAAGACAATACATCACACATTCAAACATCTTGGTTATAGGAGACTCCATTGTAAGACATATGGACAGCCCCCCTCACCAGTTTGGATAAAGAGAGGTTTACAGTCAGTTGCCTGGTAGGTGCTAGGATTTGCCAGATCACACAGGCACTCAGGTCACTCACCCACAAGTAATATTATGACTTGGCCATTGTCCATGTGGGTGTGAATGATCTGAGACATACCCCCATGGACTATATGAAGAGAAATATTATGGACCTCTCTGAATATGTATCACAGGCTGGTATGAGCCTCACATTGAGCAGCATTCTACCCTCACCAAGAATTATACCATAATACAAACAGAAAATGATTGACTTCAGTATTTGGCTTTACTACTGGTGTCATTCCAAGGGGATCCAGTATTTGACAGCCTAGGACAACATGATTGACAGACCACACTGTTTTGGCAGAGATAGTCTGCACCTGTCACTGCTAGCCTGTCGAATACTGGCCAAGGCATTAGCCACCCCCATAGTGCCTTTTTAGGCAGTGCCAGACCAACAGCCCTACCAATGTAACAAATTATTCTAATGCCAAGCTGAAGGTACTACTACTCAGTCCTAGGATTCTTAACAAGAAACTGCACTACTTGGAAACTCTCCTCACCCTAGAGAATGCTGACATCTGTGCACTTACAGAGATGTGGTCCAAGGCTGCAGAAAGCATGCCAGCAGTGCAAGGCTACAATGCCTATCACACATTCAGACCACCCTCTGAAAAGGCAAAATGAAAGGAGGAGATGTTTCCATTTCCATAAAAACAATCACACCTCTAGATTGGTCAAGCAGGATGACTCGCTTGAGCAACTACATGTCCAGCTGACCACAGGCAAAATCCCCCACCACATCATCACTACCTACAAGTTCCCAACCATGAACCATAAAAACACTCTGCATACCTGAAGTTACTAAAGTCACCTACCATTCAGCCCAACCCACTACTCATGGGTGATTTTAACTACCCTTCCATAAACTGGGAAATATGCATGACCACTAACATTCAGACTCAGAGATTCCTGGACATTGTGAATACAAATGCTCTGAAACAACTGGTCTACACTCCCACTAGGGGCTCAAAACAGGTTCATACATTCATAGGATGTTACTAGACTATTGAGTCGAGGGTCTTTAATAGCCAAGCCATTAAATCACAATATAATACTCAATGAGAGATATAATCTACGCCCAAGATTTTTCTAGCAAGGACTACTCATGTCCAGGAGAGATGCCAGGGCAATCCCCCACAGAAATGTATGGTTTCCCATCCAGTCATCCAGGTTGTACTTAAACAGGGTCATGGAGGTGGTCTGCTTGATATGGATTGGAAACCTATTCCAGAGGAGTGGCAACCTCTGAGAGATGTATCTGTCTCTCCAGGAGATCCTGTTTATGTCACATGCAAGACTGAGCTCCCTGTAATGCATGGCTCTAGTCCCATTTGACTTACACATGTGCAGCATTTCCATTACATTTGGGTCAGAGATAGCCCTGTAAACTAGACATAGATTGCCTCTAATTAGTCTATATGCTACTGAGCACAGTGACAGCGACTTCAGTCTGTATGTATAAGACGTGCTGGAGACCCTGCATTTTCTTAGTTAGAAATCTCTGAAGTCGCTCAAGTTGCTGCAGGTGTCTGGTATGGTACATACCAAAGGTAGCATTATATTCAATAACAGGCCTGATGAGGGATGAGTACAGGGGAGTTATAACCTCTTTTGCTTTTGAGGCGATGCCTTTGATAATCAGGTGAGTTATGTAGAATGCCTTCATCACCACAGGAGACACACGGTGGTCAAAGTTGAGGTCACGGTCAACTTGTGTTCCTTGGTCTCTCTGTACTGAACTGGTACTTAGGGTATTATTGTTGAGTTTATAATCAGCAGGAATATTGTTTTTACTGAAGTGAATGATGATGCAGTTTTTAGCATTCAATTTAAGACCATGGCTTTGGCACCAATCATTGGTCTGTGTAAGCCTCTTTTGACGTACACTGACATTGCTAGGGGATACAATGATAGCACCTAATTTGCAGTTATCTGCAAACTTGGTTAGCCACAGCCCCTCCATTTTACCCTGTTCTATTTAGAAGTATATGCCAAACAAATGGGGACCCAGCACTGATGCCTGTGGGACCCCACTGGTGACAGCTCTGTTGGTAGAAGTCAAGTCTCCCACTTTTATGGAGTATTGTCGATCAGTGAGCCAGTTTGCAACCCACCTGACAATATAGGTGTTGATATTCAGCTGGGTTAGTTTGTCAATGATGCCCAAATGTGGGATAATGTTGAAGGCCTCGGCAAGGTCAAGACAAGCTGTGTGCATGGCTTTGATATTGTCTATGGGTCTGGTAACACTCTCAAAGAAGTCCACCAGGTATAGCAGGCATGACCTGCCCTTGACAAAACCAAACTGGGATGGATCCAGGGTTTGGAGGTCACCTATATCCTTATTTGTGAAGTCCATGATGATTTGTTCCATTGCCTTATAGATGAGGCTGGTTAAACGTATGGATCTATAGTAACCTGGATCTGTTGCAGAGCCACCCTTGTGGAGAGAGATAACAGTCACTGTTTTCTATTCATTGGGGGCAAAGCCAGTACTCATAGCTTCATAGGTTCATAGGAAGGTACTAGGCTACTGCCCAAGGGCCTAAGTAAGCCTAGCCAACAAGGTTCCCTGGCTTATGCCACCAAAGAAAGTTATTTTCCTGTGCCCCTGTCGAGCAGAGCCACAGAAGTGATCACCAGGGTGTATTTCCTATTGCCCATCTACTCATCAAGATTTTTCTTGAAGAGTGCTAATGAGGAACTTTACTTGACATAGATGGGCAGCTTGTTCCAGAGTATGGGAAGTCTCTGGGACAGGAATCTATCCCTCCAGTATGTCCTGCTTATTGTGGTGACAAGGTTTAGGTCCCTAGAGTGTGTAGCTCAGAGGGATTGGGATTCCTTTAGGTGCAGCATGTCCAACAGCTCTAGGTTTGACATAGCTTTATATATTAGGCAGAGATCAATTCAGAGTAGGCGATATGCTACGGAGTAAAGCTGGAGTTTTTTGAGATGGTCAGTGTAGGGCATATGTTTGAGGCCAGTAATCCTCTTTGTGAGGTACTTTTGTGGCCTTTCCAGCTGCTGCAGATGTCTTGTGAGGTACATTCCAAAAGGGGCATTGTACTCTATAATGGGTCTAATGTGTGTCAAGTAGAGGGGAACACTGACCTCTTTTTTTCCTGGATGAGAATCCTTTTTGTGATAAGGTGTGCCATGTAGAAGGATTTCCTGACTACTGTGGCAATGTGATTATCAAAGGAGAGACTATTGTCCACCTGGGTCCCAAGGTCTCTTATCACACATTTAGCATTAATAGACTGCCGCCTATGTAGTAGTTCATGGGTACAGAGCTTTCACCAAAGGGGATGACAATGCACTTTTTGGCATTGCGCTTGAGGCCATGGCTCTGACACCAGACATCTGCCTCAGTGAGGCCCTTCTGTAGGATGTCCACATCATTTGAGGATTCGACTATGGCTCTTAGTTTGCAGTCTTTTGCGAACTTCGTTAGCCAAAGGCCTTCTGTGTTAGCCTGTACTTCAGAGAAGTAGATACCAAACAGGAGAGGTCCCAGGACTGAACCCTGTTGTACTCCACTTGTCACTGATTTGAAGTCAGATTTGGAGTCTGCAACTTTTACAGTGTGGGTTCTGTCAGTGAGCCAGTTGGCAACCCACCTTGTAATGTAAGGATTTATACCTAGTTTAGTGAGTTTATCTATAATTCCAGTATGGGGGATGGTATTGAATCAAGATAGGCTGTGTGAACCACCTTACCCTCGTCTACAGCTTTGGTTACTGCCTCAAAGAAGTCAATCAGTTTCAGGAGGCATGATCTGCCTTTCACAAACCCGAACTGGGTGGGGTCCAGAGTTTGGAGGTTACCAATGTCTTTGTTTATGAGTTCCATGGCCTTACAGACCAGGCTCTTCAGGCTAATAGAACGATAGTTCCCGGGATCAGTGGTGGCTCCCCCTTTGTGGAGTGGGATAACTGTTGCTGTGTGCCATTCAGTGGGCACAAAGCCTGATGTGAGGCTATGACTGAACATGGTGCTTAGGTGGGGAGTCAGTTCATTCTGAAGTTCATGTAAAACGCAGCCAGGAATGTTGTCCAGTCCCATGGATGCTGTGTTTTTCACTTTAGAGAGTGCAGCTTTTACCTACGTAATTGTGATTACAGGGACTCTGCATTCTTCCTGTATAGATACTTTAGGGGTGAGAGTGGGGTAAAGTTAGCACTGAAGCAGGATGTTGGCAATATCAGTTGGTTCTGTAATTTTAATGCCATTGTGCTGTAACTCAGAACAGATCTGGGTGTTGCCATTGAGATTCCTGACATAGCTATAGAATGCTTTGTGGTTGTCCTTAGAATTAGTGGTGATTTTGTTTTTGTAGCTAGCTTTGGAGGATCTTATAAGGGATCTTACCTTCTTACTGAGGCTGACCAGGAAGCTCCCCCACTTATAGGATTTTACTCTCTTTTGCAACAGTTTCTTCCTTCTGTTGTAGAGTTTGTATATGGCAGGGGACCACCAGATTGGCTTCCTTATTTTGGAGGATAGCGTCTTGGTTCTGTTCGGGATAGCACGATCCATGCACTCATGTAAGTGCTTATAGAGAGCATTTGTGTAGGACTCAGCAGTCGTAACTGTATTTTCCATCTGCATGGGTGTTATGAAGTTCACCACTTCTGTCTTAAGAAGCATGAAGTTGGCTTTGGAGAAATTTTTTACCATGGTTTCCTTAATGGGGGGGGTGGGATGTGGATATCTAGGGTGATTAGCTTATGGTCGGATCTGACCAACGAGGTGTTGACTTCAGGTGTGGAACACCGGCCACTCATGTTTGTAATGACTAGGTCTAGGATATTGTTGCCCCTGGTGGGGGTATGGATAAGTTGATCCAGGGCATTGGAATTTATGAATTCCAGAAAGCATTGAGTGAAGGAGTTGGTACATGAGTAGTTTTCCCAGTTAATGTTGGTGTAGTTGAACTCGACCATTATTAGGGTGTTTGGTTGAACCCTAATATTTTCCAGTATATCAAGAAAAGAGGAGTGAGAATCCTGGGGCATGGTGGGGGATCTGTAGCAAGCTACAATTTGGACTGCAGTTTTGCCCAGAGTTAGTTGCACTTGGATAACCTTGGATACATTATGCTGAGCAACTAGCCTGGAGGTGTGGATATCCTTAATGAATATGGACACACCTCGACCTTTGTTGTTCTGGTTCAGGTTACATGGCCGAATAGTGTGGTATGAGTTATAGCCTGGTAATGCAGGTGTGCTCTCTGGAGCCTTGAACCATGTCTCAGTCACTGCACAGATATCAATGTTCTCCATTTTAAAGAGTGCCTTGAGGGACTGCATTTTGAGATTTAGACTTCTAGCATTGAGTAGCATTACCCTCAGTTTTTGCTTGCCTGTTCCTGTTACGGTGGTGAATTTGTCATTTGAACCTTGCCTAAAAAAAGGCACTATAGGGGTGGCAAGAGTCTTGGCCAGTATCCGGAATCCCAGGGGTGACAGGTGCAAGCCATCTCTGGCAAAGCATTGTGGTCTGTCTATGGTTGAATTGATTGCCTAATTGAGTAGCTAGCTCTTGTTTTAGAACATTATGAGCATTGATGACTTGCTCTTTGGAGATGCAGGGGCAAGAGGAGATGAAGAAGACATGGTTTGTGGCATGCTTGGGGGGATAGCAGGGTGAAATTTTTGCCAGATCTGTCTGCTAGCAGGTTTGCAATTTCAACACGATCAGTGTGTGTGATGCCATCCACAATTAGTTCAGCACACATCTGAGTCTTACCTTTTAGAGTGTGGACATAGCTGAAGATAGCCTTATGGCTATTGTTGACTATGGCTGCTAATTTTTTCTTACAGTTGCTCTTTAAAGATTTTATGAGTTGTCTTATTTGCTTGTTTAGGCTGAGGGGGGTGCTCTTCCAGTTCTGGGATCTCACTTTTGTATTTTTACACAGCAGCTTATTTTGCTTATTGTATAATTTATTAATGCTAGACGTCCACCAGAAAGATTTGTTTTTTTCTTGAGGATCTTGCTTTAATCCTATCCAGCATAGCTGTGTCTATACATTTCTGTAGATGTTTATACAGGGCATTAGTGTATACCTTAGTATAGTTGTCAATGTCATCTATGCAAACTGCAGCTTGGAATTCAATTATACCTTCCCTTAGGTGGATATATTTAGCTTTGGTGATATTTTTAGCCTAACATCTCATCTGGGGAGTTCTGGTGCTATTGCCACTTCAAAAATGACTGACTTATGGTTGGATTTAACCAGTGCAGGCTATACTCTTGAGGCACTACCTGTTCCAGGGCATTTGAGTTAACAAATTCCTGGAACTTTTGTGTGAGTTTGGGCTCATATAAGTTTCCCAGTTAGTGGAAGGATAGTTGAAGTCACCCGTGACTAGGATGTTAGGTTGTACCTTAATTAGTCCCAAGTAGGTCTAAATAAGCTGTGTGGGCATCTTGGTTCATGGAAGGAAACCTGTAACTGACAATGACCATGATAATTTGGACTTGGAGTAGCTCCACAGATTTTTCTTGTATAACCAGTCTACAGGTGTAATTATCTTTAAAGAAAATAGATACTCCACCTCCCTTGGTTCTCACACCTTCAATTTATGGTCTGAAAATGTGGAAGGCATTGTAGCCTTGCAAAGCCAGGGTACTTTCTGCAGTCTTGAGCCAGGTTTCTGTAACTGCACAGATATCATAATCTTCCAGGGATAGGAGCACTTCCAGAGAGTGCAGTTTCTTATTTAAACTCCTAGTGTTTAGCAGCATGACCCTTAGTTTCTTTGTGTTTGATATTTTCACATCAGGAATTTTGTTGTTGTGACCTTGCCTAAAAAGGCATTATGGGAGAGGCAAGTGCCTTAACCAGCAATCAAAAGCCTAGAGGTGCCAGGTGAAGACCATCTCTGGCAAAGCAGCGTGGTCTATCCACCATGTCATCCCAGGCTGACAGGAACTGGGTCCTCTTAGAATGACACCAGAAACTAAGCCAATTATTGAAGTCAATCATTTTCTGTTTATACTGTGGTATCATCTTAGGTGAAGGTAAAATGCTGCTCAAAGCTAGGGACATACCCACCTGGGACACATATTCAGAGAGCTCAATCATGTCTCTCTTCATATATTCCAGAGAGGTACATCTCAAGTCATCCACACCAGCATGAAGTATGATGGAATAATAATGGTACTTGTGTTAAGAAACTGCGTGCATGTGTGATCTGGTGAATCCTTGCACCAGACAGGCAGCTGACCGTAACCTTCTTCTTGTTCAGCCCGAGTGGGACATCTGTATGTGTCACTATAGAGTCAGCTATAACGGAAACATTTGGAATAGTTGTACATTGCCTTAAGGGCTTATTTGGTGAGACAATGGTGCTAGTGTTTTGATGTGTATTGGGTGCTTTGGGTGTTGTATTAGATGCAGCATGTTTGTGTTTTGGAGGTCTCTGGTGTTTAGGTAGGTTTCTGGAGAGTACATCTGCATATGAAGGTTTATGATTTGGGTGCATATTATGAATAGGAGACATGGAGTGTGAACTGACAATCTGTTTAGTGCTGCTGTTCTGGGCATGAGAGAGCAGTGATTCCAGTTTCTTAGTGTAGGAGCATCTCTCACAAATTGTACTTGAGTGAGTTAGGGGTAAGGGGCTGTCAGTGTACATGAGGCAGTTGCTACACTGGCTCAAAAAAAAATGTCTACCATGGCCTTGACACATTATTCACAAACATTGCAGAGTATTGTACACCCCCCAGTGCAATGTCCTCCTTGGTAAGATCAGATCATAAATGGTCTCTTTTGAAATAAATGCAGTGGTAGAATCCCCATCGAACCCTAATATACTAAAGATTTTTTTCAAGGCAAATCACCTTCTATTAAGTGATAGCATAGGTAATTTTAACACTCCAACCATGAAAACATGGAGGCCTATGCAGAAGTGTACAAAATTGTCCTGTACAGCTACTTAAACAACTACACAGGAACAACAGCATCTGACCGAATTAAACCCAGAACAAGATGGAAAAACAAGTCACCCTGGTGGACCCATTGCATATACATACTATACAAACTGAAGGAAGAAATTCTTATCTAGAAGTAAATGGAAGGGTGTACAGCAGAGAAAAAAATCCCTCCTTAGTCTCAACAGGCAAATCAGAGAATAATCAAGTCTTCAAAAGCTAAATGCAAAATTAAAATGGCCTCCCAAGCAAGGGATAACCACAAAGTATTTTTTAGTTATTAGAAATCTTAAGGGAAACATTCAACAACGAGTTGAGCTGGCTGTAGATGACAATTCCTATACTCAGCCTGAAGGAATAGCAAACCTGCTGGCTGATAAATTCATCTCACATTTCACCGCCTTATCGCCTCCATCCACTCCCCATGAAATATCCCCTATGATTCCTTTGCCTGTTATCACAAAAGAACAGGTCATCACTGTGCTCTCTAAAGCTAGAAACACAACATCAATGGGCCCTGACAGAATTCCAGGGTGCCTATTAAACAGCTTCAAGCATGACATAGCAGACCCACTCAATTTCTATTTGACCACAGCCTCCAGACAGGCTTTGCCCCAGTAGAGTGGAGGACAGCAACAGTCATCTCTCTGCACAAGTGAGGACCATCAACAGACACAGGAAACTTCTGACCCATAAGTCTGACTAGCCTCATATGCAAGGCTCTGGAAGGGATAGTGATGGACCTGATTAACAACAGCAACACAGTAAATCTCCAGACTCTATATCCAACCCAGTTCATATTTGTCAAGGGCAGGTGTTGCCTGCTCAATCTGGTGGACTTCTTTGAGAAGGTCACCAAGGCCACAGATGAGGGTAAGATGGTCAAGGCATTTAACACAATACCCCACTTGGGTATTATAGATAAACTCCCAAAATTGTGCATAAACCTCTACATCACCAGATGTATAGCCAAATGGCTCATGGATAGGACACATGTTATTAGAGTGGGGGAATCCACATCCAGCAAGAGGCTAGTCACCAGTGGAATACCACAGGGCATATGTGCTGGGCCCCTCCTGTTAGGAATATACTTCTCAGATGTCAAGGCAAATTTATATGACCTTTGGCTGACCAAGTCTGTGGAAGACTGCAAGATGGGGCAATCATTTACTCCCCAAATGACTCTGATATCCTACAAAAAGGTATGACACAGATTTATGATTGGTGTCAGAGCCATGGCCTCAAACTAAATGCAAAGAAGTACGTAATAGTACCCTTTTGGAAATCAAATACCCCTGTTAATTACAACACTGATAGCACTCCCCTAAGAGTGGACCCAGTGGTGAGAGATCCGGGTACTCAGACAGTAATCTGAACTTTAACCACCATGTGTCTATGGCGGTGAGGAAATCCTTCTATGTGACTCAGCTTATAAATAAGGGCATGGCATCCAGATCTAAGGATGTCATAGTACCACTGTACTCAGCCTTTATCAGATCAGAAATCAAGTACAATGCACCCTTTGGCATGTACCTCACCAGGCACTTGCAATATTTGGAGCATCCTCAGGTTTCTCACCAAAATATTACAGGGTATAACCAACATGTCATATGTGGACTGATTAAAAGCTCTGTCACTGTATTCAGTTTCCTACCAATTACTGAGGGGTGATCTGTGCCTAACCTACAAGGCGCTCTTTGACCCAGCCCTGATGGAAATGTTGCACATTTGCATAACTAATTGTATGAGGTTACCCACTCCAAAGATCTAAACCTGATCTCTGACATAAATAGATCATGTTGGAGAGACAGATATGTGTCCCAGAGATTGCTCCCTCATTTGGAATAGGTTTCCTACTGATGTGAAGCAGAGCCCTTCCCTGACCATCTTCAAGCACAATCTGCACCAATGGACAGGAAATTTCACATTCATCCCTAGGGTGGTGCCTGTGTCCCTTATGGACAGAGGTAATCTGTAAAATTATCAAAACCCCATTTACTGACCCTTGTAATCCTTCCCTTAGGGATAGAAAATTGTGTAAATTCTGGGTAAAATTGTCTAGGCTTGTAAGGAATCTTGAGCTGTTAGCTTAGTAATCGCCTATGAAAATATCAATCTATGAACACAGATTATATTCTTTCACCAGTTTCTATTTTAATTCAACCCATCATCTTAAAAAAAAGAATTATAAAACTGCCTCATACTTAGATGTTCCTTCCATACTCTGTTGAAAAACTAATTAATGTTCTTCTCCTGTATAAACTTCCAGCTAATTTACATTTTCATATACTATCTCTTGTTCTATTATCCGTTATCTGAAGTAGGTTAGCATTATGTCTCTATTAGTTCAGCATTAAACAGAGTTACCTTAATATAACTAACCGTGGAAGTGGTACTCATGTAGAAGTTTCCAAGAATGTATGCACTTCCCAGTCAATGTTCCCATGATATTTCCTTTCTCAGTTAAGCTTCTACATCCTCTATTTTTTCTCTTTTTCTCTTCCTACCCTCTGCCAAATATGCAATAAAATCGGTTAACCACTGATGCTATCCCTTGAACACCGAATAAGGCCATATTTCCTGTAATAATCAAACGTAAATCCTTAGTGTTGTGAGAGAAACGTATACCTGTACCATTACCCACATTATGTCTTCCAAATATTTAATATTCTACCCTAACACTCTTCTTGAATGTAATGAAAATGTTAATAGTAAATGAAATCCCCCAATTTTCTTCACAAATAATCAAATGCACCAATTCCCAGAATCCTTTCTCTAAGGAATATATCATCTTGAATCAAACTAAGTCTATTCATTGCAGCGCACTTCACCACCTGCTAAAACTTTTATTTTTATTATAAGTGTTAAACCACACCCCTAAAGGAACATGAAGCATTTGGCTTTATTTGTTTCTTACTAACTTTGTTTTGTCCTCCCATTATTTGACAATCCACCCCAATATTATTCTTTTCTTTACAATTAATACATGTTTTAACACAGACTGATACAAATGCTTCACTACAGCATCACCATCTGAGCACATGCTTACTGACACTGTGACTTGCGGTACCAGACTGATACGTCTGGGACCTTCCTTGAGACAGCCTCCCGAATGGGTGCAGAACAGACTAAGAAAAACCTAAGATCCCTAGTGTAAGATGTAACACCTGAGCTATAGTAGGCATTTTAACATCTAGCTATACAGTGGTGACAGCTGTTTGTCTCAAGGGAGGAGGATGGGGAGAAAAAAGGTCTTGGATGTGACAGACTGAGACAGGTAAGAGAGTTGGCTGAATCCTACTCTAAGAAACTTTCCCATCCCTTGTGTTAGGCCCAGCTACAACCATTGCAGTAGGCCCAACTACAACCATTATGGTAGGCCCAACTACAACAATTGTTTGAGGCTCAACTATGAGCAGGGTGGGCATCTTTACTTCTGGGCTTCCCACAGGCTCCATGACACTTACCTTAGTGTTATACCCCTTTGACCTTTTGGAGGACTTAAACCATTTTGCACATCTGTTTTTTTCTGTCCTCAAAGAAGGCTGATCTTTGGAGATTTCTGTGAGCTAAATGTGGAAGGGTGTTCTGATCCTACTTGTTCTCTTGACCTCATACAAAATTTGAAAAATTAGATAATTTCCAATGATTTTTGACAAATAAACTTGGTGGTTTACTATACGTGGAACATAATAAATTTGCTTGCCACAGGCATATTTACCATTTAGGAATATTGTAACTACATGAAGTCTAAGGAGCCCAGACAGAATTTTTCACAAAGCAGCAAGCTGGTTAAAAAAGGAAACAAGTTGTTACCTGACTTACCAAGAAAAAGCAACATCCTACAGATAGTCTGAATGCTTGCAGGAATGAAAACTGCTGCATTCCACTATTTTTTTTTTTTCAAATAAATACAGCCTGTAGTCCTTCTCTACTGTTAATTTCTTTCACAGTAGGAAAGCAATACAGAAAAATGGAATGTAGTCATTCAGCATAGTCAGAGAAGGACTAAGCATCCTGAGGAAATTCCGTCTGTCATGCAGCCCTAATGCATGCATTGATGTGTCTGAACTTTTCCTGTATGACATCAATCCAGGGTTCCATGGTATCTGTATTGTCAGTGCTCTGGCTATTATGGCAACCCTCTAAAAAAGTGTTAGTGTCATCCACAGATTTTGGATAGCTTTGTTTTTATCTATCTTCAACAAGTATAGTCATCATTGCTTTGGGATTAGTTATGCCTCATCCATTGTGCATCAGACAAGGTATAACGTACAGTCTCCATTCTTTAAGATAACTATCTGACATCCTACTGACATTTCACCAAGCAAGTTCACAGCCATTCTGACCTCAGGCCAATAACCCAGCTTCATCAACCATATAATTATTGTAGTGCATTATGGTGTACATACAGATTTTTACTTAAACTATGCAATCCATATGCTCTGTCTTCAAGAGAGAGAGAGAGAGGACTATCCTACCAGATATTCTTCTATTGTTCTATTCATCATCTTCCTTCTTTTGCTGTGGGTACGATTCCTGCTTAGCCATCTTGTTTTAATGTTTGAAGTGTGAACAAAATATGAATGAGTATAAAACCTTGCAAGTCTTCCAGACTAGGGGTGTATCCCCCAGTGAGTCAACACTGTTCTATGGCAAAGATCAGCAGGCAAAAATTGTATACAAAAATTAAAATGTATCAGAAATATATCAGCATTCATTCATAGATTACCCACACCCAGAGTAATCAGATTGTTACATGGAGAACAATCTCTTGATTTTAACCAAATGGCAGAAATTCTGCCAAATATCAAATCTGTAAGTATTTTACTAAGAATATTTTTAACTGATTTCCCACATAGACCTTAGCCAGGAAATGTCAATAGAATACATCTTTGTCTATTATCGAATGACAGAAATTCTATCTAAAATGCTTGTGAGGATTATTTCATCTCCTTTCATACACAAACTTCCATCCCACACTCCAGCGTAAACAGTACCATTCTGACAAGGCATCATCCCTTATATTATTATTATATGCAAATAATCAATACCCTGTTTAAAAAAAAGAAAAACTTATTTTTCTCACTGACCTATTTCAGTTCATTTCAGACATTCGTCCTCAGCATAAT